>NC_073351.2:40000-340000 GCF_027580225.2 Misgurnus anguillicaudatus | reverse complement strand
TGTATGCTCAAACTCTGACAGCAATGTGATCGCCGCTGCGCTGGTAGAGATAAAGAGAGACTGTGAGAAAGTGCGCCTAAAAGTGGAAATTAGGAACTTAGGTGTGATGTTCGACAGCAACTTATCCTTCGATAGTCATATCGGCAACGTCTGCCACACAGCATTCTTCCATCTTAGAATATCTCAAAAATAAGCCATATACTGTCTACATCTGACGCAGAGAAGCTTATACATGCTTTTATGACCTCTAGAATAGACTATTGTAACTCGCTACTTGGGGGATGCCATGCAAATCAGGTAAACCAGCTGCTGCTAGTTCAAAACGCTTCTGCAAGAGTGCTTACTCGATCTAAAAAGTATGACCACATAAGTCCAATTCTGGCATCTTTACACTGGCTACCAGTTAATTATCGCATACAATTTAAAATATCACTTATCACCTACAAATCCTCATTTTCGTCAACACTTCAAAGCTGTCACGACACGGAGGTGAAGTGAGGACACAAATGCTGAGTTCGGAAAATAAAAAACATTTAATGATAAAACTGGAAATAATAACACGAGGAGTAACAGGTAACAAAACACAGGAACATCCAAAACAGGGAACAGACATGGTTGCAATGACAATCTACTGGCGACAAGTGTGAAACAGACAACAGTATAAATACACAAAGACTAAACAAGGAACAGGTGAGATGAGCAATCAGTCTGTGAATAGTCCAGATGACGTAAGCGGAGACATACACAAAACATGACACGGACTAGCCGTGACAAAAGCATGGTAAATGCTATTAATATTCTTAAGAAAAATGTTTAATCTCTCCTTACTCGATAACATATGTGCAGCAAACCATGAGCCGGGCATAAACTTTCAAAAACAAATGTCACGTATAAAATAGAAAAGGCTAACCTCCGCCTAATCTCCTTAATCGTTTCAATGTATATATAAATATATCTCCCAAGGGTTTTTCCTTTTTTTTTTACTTCCCCGGCTGAGCCTGGGTTTTTTTTTCTCCTAGGGGGTTTTTCAACCCGGGGAGGCAGCCTTCTTGGGCTTAACTTAGCACCCTCTTCTTTACGCTACATTAGCAATACGCACGCTTATAATGTTGATTCATAGCCGCAGCAAATGTAGCTGCTTGTGCTATCGTGTATTATGTTGTGCTATCTGTCGTTTTCTGTGCTTTCCACTGCTTCTATTAATGTAAAGCTGCTTTGAAACAATCACCAATTGTGAAAAGCGCTATAAAAATTAAATTGAAAAAAAATTGAAATTATTTGTTATTTCAAGTCGGCTCTTAAAGTACAAAATACCCAATTAAGCTATTACGTAGCTATTATACAATTTTTTTCAGGACGTTCTTGACCCGGTTGCGACCCGGTGGTTGGGGACCTCTGCTTTAAAGGACTACCCTCTGTGTGGAAATCGCTCTTTTGGCAAAACTTGAGCTTAACTGCTGAAGCACCCAGGCTGAGCCTGTACTTCACTGTTGTGGTGCGGTGCAACGTTGGATTCGTCTTACATCATGTAACATCATCATGTTACATGATGTAAGACGAATCCAACGTTGCACCGCACCACAACAGTGAAGTATTGCTTCTTTATAATGCTGTATATCTCTGGGAAAAGGAAAGTCAGACAGGCTCCGAAGAACAACTGCTATTGAATCCACCTGAAAGTCGGCACACCTCGATCTACTGGTCGTCCTTCAATGTGATGCCCAGCTGATGCCTGACCAACGACCACCGGCAGGACCCGCTTAATATCCGCTTAATCTCTGCTTAATCTCCGCTTAATCTCCGCTTAAGATCCTTATCCGTTTATATGTGTGTATATACATGTATATCTCCCAAGGGTTTTTCCCTCCTAGGACTTTTATTTTTATTTCCTCGGCTAAACAACCCAGGGTTTTTGTTTTTTTTCTCCTAGGGGGTTTTTTACCCCGAGGAGGTAGCCTGCTTTGGCTTAACTTAGCTTCTTCTTCTAGACGTTACATTAGTAATATGCTCGCTCATAATGTCACGTCATAGCCGCAGCAAATTTGACTGCTTATGCTATTGTGTATTATGTTATGCTTTCTGTCGTTTTTCTGTGCTTTTACTGCTTCTATTAATGTAAAGCTGCTTCGAAACAATTGAGTATTGTGAAAAGCGCTATATAAATAAAATTGAATTGAATTGAATGCTGCACGCCATCTGCCGGTCGCACCTCCTCCGGTGCCCATGGGTCAAGCTGCAGGGTCATCAGCCAGGAACCACCAATCATCAACATTTCACTCCTTTAATCCTGGAACGTCTCCAGGTGGTGGAGCAGTGGCAGGGACGTCTCCCTGTCACCCCCTGCAACTGACTGATATCACCTTCTGCAGCTGTTATCAGGGTTAGTTGTTCCCCCAGCTCTTGTCATTCCTCCTCAGCCAGAGCCAAAAGCTCCCCTTCTCTGCCTCCTCCGCTAACTCTTTGGTTGCCTTCTTTAGGTTCCAGTCACTTCTACATCTCTCAGAAGGTGTGTGGTTGACAGCCCCACGTAGCCTCTGCATCCAACTTCCACTGGATAGATGGAGGTCTTCCAGCCAGCCTCCCGGCACTCAGCAGTCAACTCTGAGTACTTGGCCTTCTTACGTTCATAGGCGTCCTCCTTTCCCTCCTCCGCTGGGCTGTGAGCTCAATGATGAGCACGGCTTTTACCTTGGTAGACCACACCACTATGTCGGGGCAGAGAGATGTAGCAGTGATCTCGACCGGGAAACTGAGCTGCCTATCGAGATCCACTCCACTCCTGGTCAGGGGAAAATGGCCTAACTGTTTCTCTTGGCCTAAGGTTTCTTCCTCCCCCATCTTCCATGACAAAAGTGACGTGGTTGTGGTTCTCTGCTGGTGATACCCCTTTGCTGCCCTGTCACCACCCCTCTATCACCTCGGCTAGCTTTCTCAAGACCTGGGAGACAGCCTGACAGCCTGACAAGATGTGCTGGAGGCTTGCGTTAGGGGTATTGCAGAGTGTGCAGCCTTCCTCAATCCTGAACCACTGGTGAAGGTTCCGTGGACAGGGAAGCGTGTCGTAGGTTGTGCGGATGAGGAAACTGAGCCTTGCCTGTGGGATTTTCCACAGGTCTGCCCAGGTGATGTTTTGGTTGACAATCCCCTCCCAGGTTGTCCACCTTCCCTGTTGGCCCTGCGACACAGCCTTTTAGCGCTCCTTCTCCATTCTTGTCACCTCCGCCACCACCATATCTCCTTCCTCTCTTTGCGGTTGGCCTTGGACCAGAACCGTGGCACTTCTCCCCACCCTAACCCTGCTCTTCCCACCTGGACTCTGCTTACAATCTCTTGATGTTGCTGACGACTGACGGCTTGGTCAGATTGGGCGTTAGGGTGTTCCTTCTGAAGAGGCTTGTTTCTGAGAGACACTGTGGAAGCCCCAATCACTTTTGGATGAATACGTTGGCTTTTCCATCCATTTTGCTTATGGTGGGGATCTCACAAATTTTCAGTGGCCACATCACCCTGAAAAGCACCAGACCTTGTACTTTCCCGGTAGTTGGCTTTGGTTGATTTTTTCAATCCTTCTGAGAGCTGTTCGATCACGGTTCTTCCCATCGTTCTGTCATTAAGCTTTGCCATGTACTGCCTCCCCAGGCTTTTGATGGGTTGCTCAAAGATGAGTGGTTGCTCGATAATGGTACTGTCGTGTCTGACTCCTCTTCTGAGAGACAGGCTCCGTTACTTTGATGGCTTGATCTTCATTCGTGCCCACGACATCAACTCTCCATCCTTTCCAGCAATCTTTCTGTGCATGTTGCTGTCTGAAGGAGGCTGGCGACGTCGTCCATGTATGCCCTCAGTGGGGGTAGTCTCTGGCCGGATGGTAGTTTGATCCCCCCAACCATTTGTTTTGCTCCGACAAGGATCACCTCAAAGGCTGACACAAACAAGGTGGGAGAGATAGCACAACCTATGGCAATTCCTTTGCCACCCGGTGGTAAAGTCTTGGAAGGCAAAGCACATCTGCAGGTCATTGAAGTAGGATGCAACTATTTTCTTTATGCAGGGGGACATATGGAAGAACTCCATAGAGTAGGTTAACAGTAGCTGGTGTGGGACTGATCTATGCGCGTTTGCAAGGTCGAGCCAGACGACGTGCAGGTCTGCCTTCTCCCGTTTGGCCCTCTGGATCTGGTCCCAGATCATTGTAGAGTGCTCTACACACCCTGGGAAGCATACTCAATTGCCTGTGATGAGTCATATAATGAGATTGATATTGAACAGGCAGCACTGTTATGCAGGTATGTTAACTCTGATGGGCCACAAGAAGAAATTATCAAATGAATACCACTAAAAGGCCAAACATGTGGGGAGGACATATGTGAGGCTGTGTTGAAGTTTTTAAATGACAATGGAATAAACATCAACCACCTGATTTCAGTGGCTACAGATGGGGCACGCAGTATAAGAGGATCACAAAAGGGGTTTGTGACTATATTATAGAAAACGTTGGATCAAAATCTGCTTGCATTTCACTGCATCTTGCATAGGGATGGGAATCGAGAACTGGTTCTACTTAAGAACCGGTTCCCAGTGAATCGATTCCTTTGAACCGTAAGCATGCCTGCCTAACGATTCCGCTTATCGGTTCCGCTCGCGCTTGTTGCGAGTCATGACGTCACACACACGCTGTGTTGTTTTGGTTTAGAACGCAGCAAACATTGCATCGAGGCAGAACGATCCAAAGTTTGGTTATATTTAGTGGTGGGCAGAGCGAGGCTTCGCGAAACACTGGCAGTTGAATCAGTAACTTATATTTCACGCGAACATACGACAATACGGTCGCGTTGCAGGAGGTTGCAGGACTGTCGCGTGTTTGATACACTATTACACAATAACAGCAGCGAGTCAAACACCAGCGGAGCTAACGGGACGCCATCTGTTATTAATGCAGAAGGTAATGTGTTAATGTTAATGTGAGCGCCATTTCATTATGTAAACTTTTACTATACGGATAATCTCCGTTGTCATTGTCCATCAAATTGATGACGGCCAGAGTCTGGCTGGCTCTCACACTGGCTCAGAGAGAGGCTGCAAAAAGTATCTCTCGTGCACCTATATAAAATGACCGAGGTTAGGATAAACACATTTCACCGAGCAGTAGAGGCGGACACTACTTAAGTATTTCTACTTAAAAGTACATTTTCAAGTATTTGTATTTTATCAGTGTTTTTGTATTTTTTTGAAAACATACATTCCAAAGCATATTATCATAATATTAACTCCACTACATTTCATAATTTCAAGTTTTTGGTTTATATTTAATATTTAAGTACATTATAAATCTAGTAATGTTTTTTACTTTTACTTAAGTAAAAAGTACTTTTACTCAAGAAAAATAAAAGTACACAATTTTTATGTAATTATGTATTCAATCAATTTTAATATGCAATATAAATAAACAGTATGATTCTATGCTTTAGAATGTAGTGAAAACTTTTTAGTAAAGTAATTTTTTCCCCAAGACAACACTCTGATAAAGCACAGATGCTTGGAAAATGAAACTAAAATACTCAAGTAGTGTCCACCTCTGCCGAGCAGTGACTAAGTGGTAAAGGGTTTGCATCCGTTTGCCACAGTAGATGCCTCTGCATTTCGGTAGGTTAATTTGCTGTATTTTGTCCAGCATCATGTCTTTAAAAGAAAATAACAAATGCATGCATGACCAAAAGTTGCATGTTTTATGTCAGTCTAGTTCTGTTTAATTAATTCCTAGTCTGATCACATATTTACTGGTTGAGAAACACTGCCCTAGGCTATAGGTCCCTTACTTTAAGAAGTAGCTCACCTACTTTTAAGTTGGTTCTGAGGTTGCTACACATAATTTGTGTATACTCTGTTCTGTGCCTTCTTAACAGATTTAAAGCGAGTTAATACAAACATACAAATTTGTGCTTATTCCCTCACCCAATGAGAATCGATAAGACAATCGATAAGGAATCGGATCAATAAGCAACATCGATAATGGAATCGGAATCGTTAAATTCTTATCAATTCCCATCCCTAATCTTGCATGATGTGTGCACAAACATTCCCACCGGAGTGTATGGAGGTGATGAACTTTGTCATCGAGATGGTGAACAAGATAATTGCAAAAGCATTGAACCACCGTCAATTCCGTGCAATGCTAGATGAAGTTGACAGCGGATATTCTGATCTCCTGCTACACAACAAAGTCCGATGGCTGTGCAGAGGTGAGGTTTTGCGTCACTTTGCTGCTTGTTTAGAACATGTGAAAACATTCTTGAAAAGCAAAAACCTGAACTACCCGCAACTGGAAGATACCGAGTGGCTGGAAAAAACTGCACTTTATGATGGATATGACAAGTCATCTAAACATGCTAAATAAAAGTCTCCAGGGGCGGGGAAACACTGCACTGCAAATGCTGGAAGCTGTTTTGTCATTCAAGCGCAAGCTGACTGTATTTGCCAGAGATGTACATTGAGGCACACTCTCTCACTTCCCTTCCTGATGGAGTTCAAAGAAGCCTATCATGATCACACACACTCAACGGTGATTAACTACCATTAATTAGGTGCGATCGTGGATATGCAAACTGCATTTGGGAGCAGATTCAGCGAGTTCCGAAAGAAAAAATTATCTTTCTCTGTCACTCCCCTCGAGATTGACCCGTCCTTGTTGAACACATTCCCAGGAGTAATTCAAGCTGACCTTGAGATGGAAATAGCCGATATAGCTGACAAAGATTACATCTTACATGCCCTATGTGGAACTGTCCAGTGATGTCCGAAAACAGAAGTCACATTAAACGGGTAATAACACAATCCTGTCATAGGCACATATTTAGTAACAAAGTGGCTGTTTTTATAAAGTGATTTCTGATTTTTGTCAGTATATATTTGGAATGACACATAAGGATATTATTGAGTTTTGTTGCTCAGGTCCAAGGATGACTGCATTGTATTGTGCATGTCAAAAAAGAAGAGAATGATTCTGCATTTTACCCTTGCACTGACTTACTTGGCACTGTATTATTTTTGTCACAGGCATGACTGGGCTGCTTTTATGTTTTACTGTGTTTTATCCTTGCATGCTTTTATACTGTTTTAATGCTTGTTTTTATGCATGTTTATAAAACTTTTCCAGCTCGTTTCAAAAGGCTGCTGTTTTATTGCACTCTGTCTGTTGCCCAGATAAGGGGAAAAGAGAAGAGGATTGTATTGTAGTGTATTATTGAGAATTGAAGAGGACTACATTTCCTTTCCATGGGGAGGTCTGACATCAAAAATCTGATTTCTTTATTGCATTTCTATAATTTCATCAATACAACAAACATAATACATTAAAATTATAATGGAAGTTAAACTTAAAGCACCATCGAACAGCAGAGTAGTCATGTGGTGCTGTTTTAAAGCAAGAAGAAATTACTGCCACAAGAAAAACTTTAACATGCTATTATGATTAGTGTTGGGCGATATACCCCATTTTGAAATTGGGGTGGGCAGTAGTTTACTTATTTCTTTGTACATTTTTTACTCATTTATAACAAGTCACTTGATTGATGAACAAAAAAGAAACAAGGGCGCCACTGTCATGAATGCAACCTGTTGGGGCGGCAGTGGTTGAGTGGTTCATGTAGGTTGTCTACAAATCGGAAGGTTGGTGATTGTCGAGGTGTCCTTGAGCAAGACACCTAACCCCAGCTGCTCCCGACGAGCTGTATGGTGCCTTGCATGGCTGACACCGCCGTCGGTGTATGAATGTGTGAGTGAATGTGAGGCAATATGTAAAGCGCTTTGGATTTCAATTCAATTCAATTTTATTTATATAGCGCTTTTCACAATTGTTAATTGTTGCAAAGCAGCTTTACGTAAGTAGATGTAGAGGAGAACACAGAAAATCAATAGATAATATAAGATGTAGAATATAGCGGCTAAGGTTAAACCGTACAACCAAGCGTATTAATAATGTAGAGTATACAGTAAAGTGCTAAGTTAAGCCAAAGTTGGCCATTGGTCTATGAAAGCGCTCTATAAATGCAGTCCATTTACCATTACCATTTACCAACCCACAACCCCTATCATGAGAGAAAAACTATGAAACTGTGAAACTATGATGATGATGATAATAACAACACGATACTATCGTCTATCGGCACAACCCTAATTATGATGCTCAAAGATGATAAAATTTATAAAATTATTGACTAAAGGGGGACTTCAAGCTCAAATAACACATGCTGTTTCTGCATTTCTGATGTTAATCTGGAGTACCTATAGAGGAGTATTACATCCTTTATATCTCCGAACAGTCTTTAGTTTAATCAGATTTATAAAAGAAATATTAGCTTTACAGATTCTTTCCGATAACGTACGAAAAAATTAAGGAGGAGTTACTACAGCGGGAGGAGCGAGTACGAGTCAAGCAAACACTATACAACACTGTTTACGTTTATGATTTACTACATGTTCGTGTCATTTATATAATATGCATGTACCTATTTCCAACATAAGACAGAAGTCTTACTTGCCGCATGCAACTCATGATCCGGTTGGGACTTTTCAATGAAATCCAGTGCATCAAACACGCAAAACTCCGCTGCTACCCCGGATAATAAACTATATCCATTGTTTCCATAAGGCTGGCTTTTTTCTCCTTACATCCAAAAAACACACATTTTTGTGCCTTTGTTGATTTTTGAAATTAAGCTGTCGCATGATGTGATGTAAGTTGTAGCGGGTTTTTCCAGGGAAAGTGCCCATAAAAATAAGTGATACGTATAGAAACCCCTGAAATGTCAGCTGGACCCACAATTGAAAAAAACTTTCCGAAACTTGTACGAACCCTGGCAACGTGCATTCGGCACAGAAATACTCTGTAACACGCCCAACTGCTTTTTTGACACTTTGCCTATGTTTAGCATGAGGAAACAACTCTTTAACTGTGTTAATAAGTCAGAATGCATGAAATACCATTGAACCACCCCTTTAAACTAAGTAACTGGTTATTAACACAAATATAGAGCCTGAGCTGACCATTCAGAGTTATCAAACAAAATCAAACAAAATCACTTTTTTAGTATTAACAATGTCCTGCTCTGTATTTTTACAATCTATTCTATACATGTATACAGTGCTTTAAGTGGGCCGGAACGCCCCGGTACTCAGTACCGCCACTTCTAAAAATAGCTCTTGAGCGTACCACCACCTCTACGTGCGCCCAGAACGTGCTTTTAGCGTACCGGAACGCTCATCTGTTTAAAAATCAGAGGTTTAATTTAATCATTTGGCTGCGCTGCCGCTTTTCACGGCGCCCTTAATGTACGCTTCCTAATTCGTTCCACCGAGAGCAGAGACTACATTACCCATACACCCTTGCGTTTACAAGTTAAAAGCGCATGCGTCCTTCAGTCAGTGTCAACGTGCTCTGGAGAGGTGTGTGTTTGTGTGTGAAACGCGCAACCATAGCTGCTCGGTTAAAATGAAAATACAATGAACACGTAATATGCCCTCCTTGTTTTAGACTCTGAGTAGTAAAAGAACGCCATCAGAATCAGAGGACTCGCTGAAATCCCACCAAGCCAGAATGATAGCTGCAGGTCAGACGCAAGCCTTGTAGGTACGTGATAATCTCCGCTGTCGCGGCTGTCAGTTTGGTTCCCCTCGACGCAACTTCGGATTTCCTCAGGCGATGTGCAGAAAACATTCTTGAAATTGTAATATACATTTAGTTTAATTGCTTAACTAAAAGTAAACGAAATTTCAATGAATTTGAACTACGTGCACTGTAGTTTTACCACCCGCAAAATGGAAAACAATGGGACAAAATAAATGACTTTAGAGTTTCAAATGGCCAGTATTTTGTTATTCTCGACCCCATAGACATGGTCTTGGTGTCATTTTAAAGTTTTTTTCTGAACCACTAGTTTTAGCATTTAACCATGCTGAAAATTGTACTCACATATCTACCTTTTGCACATTTTATTTATGTTCAAAAACTCTTTCTACAGTAGCACTTTCTAATGGTATTTTTTCAAAATCCTTTTGCACATTTTATTTATGTTCAGTAGCTATTTCTAGCTAAAGCAAATCCACAAATTTATAAAAGGATTAATTATTTTTTACAAGGTCGTCTGTTGACTGCTAAATATAAAACCCCTTCAATATAGGAGTCGAGTCAGCAAAAAAAAAAAAAATAGAGTACCGGCACCTCTTTTGGGCCACTTAAAGCACTGCATGTATATCACACATAGGGCTATCAAAAAACTATAATTTTGTCGTTAAATAATGGCTGTCAGGATTTACTAAAGATGCACAGTGGATAAATAAAGGAAAAATAATACGTTTTTCTTTAAGACGTAAAATTTATGGGAGGAGATTATTTAAATGATTCATGCAATGCGGTTCACTAAGGACTGTATGTGTGTGTTTACTGGTTTCTGTACCATTATTTAATGCCAAAAAAGCACGTCTTAAATCATTTTGTGCCTGAAATGGCTGAAATTGTAGCTGATAGAAGAGGCATCAGAAAGTGTATAATGCCAGAGGAACATATTTTTCAAAAATATTGTTTGCCAAGCCATTTTTTATTTGCTGTAGGAAAGTAAGGCAGAAATAACGTTAGACTTTAACACTACACCCATTAACATTGTAAAAGACATTGCATTTCAGCACCATAAGTTGTATGTCACATCAATTGAAATGTCAAAAACTTTGCTTACCGGTTATATTCAGCTCCTCTGAAAAGATTGAGTGGATTTCTCCAGACCTTACACTCTACAAACAAAACACATAGAGACACAGCTCAGGTCAAACCTTAATAACGGTCTGTGCTCACCAGTTCAATGTTACCAAGATAAACAACCAACAAATCTCACAACCATTGCAAATAAATATTGCAGGTAATGAACAAGCAGAGTATATTTACAGAACAAGAACCAATGACAAGGCAGAGACAATGAATAACAATGACAATAGACAAGAGGTAATGAGTTCAATGAATGCCCATGGTAACAAACCAGGGGGCGGAGCTACAGATGAACCGGCTCCGTGGTGTGTGTGTGGTCTGCTCTTCTGTTCAGCAAGATGTCTCTCAAGCCCATGAACTAAAGTCTCCTGTACTCCTTGTCACGGATGAAAGGTCCGAACCCGAGTCTCATGCACTTCCTGTCACGGATGAAAGGTCCAAATTTGAGCCTCCTGTACTTCCTATCACGGCTGAAAGGTCTGAACTGGAGTCTTCGGTACTCCCTGTCACGGCTGAACACAGAAGTCAAAGGACATACCTCCGATGCCATAGGGACCATAGAACAGAGACAATGGACTTGAGATCCCAGATTCCCGTACAGACATCTGGTTATCTGGTTCATCTGGTTATCTGCCAGACTAGACATTAACTGCTGGGTCCTGGCATTAACTGTAGAGGCTGGTGTGGCAGCCATCTTGTAAAGTGGCTCGGGTGTGGCAGCCACCTTGTGAAGTGGCTTGGGTGTGGCAGCAATCTTGTGAAGTGGCTCGGGTGTGGCGGCAGCCATTTTGGAAACTGGCAATTGCATGGTGATGGCCATCTTGTGAGCAGGCTCGGGTGTGGTGGCAGCCATCTTGTGAACTGGCTCAGGTATGGCGGTGGCCATCTTCAGAACAGGTGCATTCATGGCAACGGCCCTCTGGGGAATAGGTGCAGTTATGGCAACACCCTCTTGGGAATAGGTGCAGGTATGGCAGCAGCCATGTTGAAAACAGCTGCAGGCGTGCCATCTTAGGAACTGATACACACATTGTGGCCTTCTTAGAGAAGGGTGTTCTTCTGATTGCCATCCTGGAAAGAGAGACAGGCATGGTGGCAGCCATCTTGGAAACAGAAATAGGCTTGGTGGCGGCCATCTTGGAATGTGGTTCAGGCGCAGTGCACGCAGGCCTCCGTAACCGGCATGGCTCTTTAGCCAGCAGAGCCTGGTGCATACTACCCCCCAAAAAAAACAGTTTAGGTGAGGCCTGCTCCTCAGCTTCACCAACCGTGAAAGGTGACCCGGCCAGCAAAAGAGCAAAGTCCACAGCCTGCATAAGTGACTCTTAAGGACCATAGTGGATGAGGTGAGTGGTTGATTTAATCCAGAATAGAAAATAGTCAATGAGCATACAGTCCGATAAAGTGGTAGAATTAGAAATGTCCAAAAAGTCTTTGGTGTGGTCCTCGAGGGACCGATTACCTTGAAGGAGGACGAGGACAGCTGCTGGATCCATTTGTGGTCAGTCGATATGTTAAGGTTCATGGCAGGCAAAACAGGTAAACCAAGGTGCGGATCCACGTGCAGCTTTAAGTTCTTTATTATAAATCCAAAAGGGGTATAAACAAGGAACAGGAACATGAGGCAGGCAAACATGACACAGAGAACACAGGAGTAACACTAACATCGACAGTCAAACAGGTAATGAACAAGCAGAATATATATACAAAACAAGAACCAATGACAAGGCAGAGACAATGAATAACTTTGACAATATAGACAAGAGGTAATGAGTGAGTTCAATGAATGTCAATGGTAACAAACAAGGGGGCAAAGCTACAGATGAACAGGAGGGAAAGCAGGCAGACTAAAATACAGGGCAGACACAGACAGGACTCATGACAGGTTAACACAATATGGTGGTTTCCCAGACAGTGTTTATCCTAGTCTCAGAAATGCACATCTGAGCTGCCTTAATTTAAAAACACCTGACAAAACTGACATAACCTAACCTACATTAGTGGCAATGTTTTGTCTCAAAATGTATTGTTTTTGTAAGGTTTGTTTGTCAAAACTACTTAAAGAACAAGTTCGGTATTTACACTTGGAGCCCTGTTTTCGGATTGTTTGTGATGGGGTGGAACGGTTTTGACTGAAATTTGGACTTATGATGCGATTTTTGTGTGAGCATATCAGTGAACACCCCTGACCACTCTGTGAGTTTCACGTCTTTGTAAACGAAAGTTTAATGCATTTTAGGAAGGATTGTTCCAGTGCACCTATACACACATTGTAGAGGTGGGGACTGATACAACAGAAACCAGAAAAATTCTTGGGCCAGCATCATATGTCCAAATTTCAGTCAAAACCGCTCCACCTCACCACAAACAATCTGAAAACAGGGCTCCAAGTGCAAAACACCGAACCCGTCCCCTAAATGTCCTAATATAACTTAGGGCTAGTCCTGGATTAATCTAAACCAGTGGTCACCAACCCTGTTCCTGGAGATCTACCCTCCTGCCTACTTTAGATCCAACCCTGCTTCAGCACACCTGCCTCCAATTTTTGGGTAGCCATGAAAAGCATAATTGGCAGGTTCATGTGTGTATGATTAGGGTTGGACGTGAACTCTGCAGGAAAGTAGATGAGAGACTAAAATGAAATATGCATGGAATTTTATGATGAGGCGCCGACCTGAAACGCTCTGTCGGCTGGAGTCCGTGTCTCCGTTACTGCTGTTTGAGTTGTTAGGAGAGTTGTTGTCTACTCCGCCTAAGAGAGGTCGAAGGTGACTTACTGACACCTGCTCGATGAACGACGTCCCATACTTCCTGAAATACCACCACTCAAAGATCTACAACAACACAAACATGCGACCAATCAGATTTTATTTAGACCATTAATCATTTTAAACTGCAATACTTTTAATGCATGGGTCAATTCTTGTCATTCACTCTCAGAAATAAAGGTACAAAAGTTGTCACTGGGACAGTACCCTTTCAAAAAGGTACACCTTTGTACCCAAAGAGAGGGCATATTAGTACTTTGAACTGCCATATTTGTACCTAAATGGTACATATTGGGACCTTTTTTAAAGGGTACTGCCCCAGTGACAGCTTCGTACCTTTATTTTTGACAGTGGTTGGTAAATACCAAGTGGTAAGACAAACGCCTCTCTTTGTGAAAAAAAAAGATAAAAAAATATTTGCGCAATGGAAATCATGATTTGACTTTAAAAATATATTAAAAATGGCAGCACTAGCTTATTTATTAAATGTTAATTCAAGAGCATTTTGTTAAGTTAAAACTTACAATAACTCACCAGTATGAGTCCTGAAATGAGGGATGATGTGCCTGTCAATGCCACATAAAACTTGGGAGTCAAAGTGTTGAGAAACATGCTCACTGGAAACACAGCAAGCAGAAACAAAGAAAAAGCACAAAAGATAAATAGACCAATCAGTCAAAAAACTTTACAAACATACATTATTACAAGCTATTTACTATATACAGTAGCCATTAAAAGTTTACATACAATACACCTTGCAGAATCTGGAAAGTGCTGAAAATTTTGGAAGAGAATTAAAAAAAAAGGGTTTGTTTTTAATTTAGTTCTGCCCTGAAGTTATTTAATTATTTCAGTCTATTATTTCGGGTCTCGGGTCTGTTTAACATTGTGGGTAATACCCGAGTCGATCAGACTCGGAGAACACACATACACACACATTTAAATAAAATATTTCAAAAACAGCAACAAAAACTTAGATTAACTGTTGCATAAATTTTTTCTATGACGCTCAAATTGCGTTATAAATGTTTACATTTGGTTGCTCCAACCAGGCAGCTAATGCGCATGTGCTCTTGTAATGTTTCTCTGGCTACCAGTCAGGAGCTTCTGCAGTGAGACACAATGACTTTCCCTTTGAAAAGTGGCTCTTTTATTTAGAAGGCAGGACTTATTCCGCCATACCACTCGTTTGGCACTGACTCCTCAAATTTTTGTAATAATATTATAAATTGACCATCTTGCTGTTATATCTAAAGTTTTTGGGCAGACTCTGCTCAAAGAGCACAGATATGAAACCAAAGAAATAAAGCTAACGAAAGCAGCCACGGCACTGAACAAGCAATCGTTATTATAATCCAAATGGGCAAACAGTATAAATTATTATGCAAGTTGATCCGATTAACAACAAATGTAAAATTGTGTTATTCCTCACCATAACTGTAAAGTGGACATTTAAAGCTGGAATAAGCATTAAGCATTTCAATAGTCAAGAAAGGAACATGGATGGAACTTTCTTGGCAATAAGGATTGTGCATCACAGTCAGGTACAAGGAGGGAGAAGGCTAACTTCTATGGGTAAGACAAAAAGTTTAATGTTTGCTACTTGTTTATTGACTTATTAATAACATTTAGCTAAAGAATATTTGCCGGTTGGGTCTGCCTCTTCCCGAACATGTTCGGGTCCAGCTTTTAAAGGTGCAGTGTGTAATTTTTAGAAGGATCTCTTGACAGAAATGCAAAATAATATACAAAACTATATTATCAGGCGTGTATAAAGATCTTTTATAATGAACCCTTATGTGTTTATTACCTTAGAATGATACATTTTTATCTACACTCTGAGGGTCCCCTAACATGGAAGTCGCCATTTTGTGCTGCCATGTTTCTACCAAAGCCCTAAATGGACAAACTTTTTTTACGAAGCTGCCTCCGAAGATGACATGTTTGTCTTGGTTGTAGCTACCGTAGCTTTTCTATGCGTTTTAAATGCGATAGGTGAGCAATTAACTGAGCCATTGGTTGCAATTTGCAACCTCACCACTAGATGCCACTAAAATTTACACACTCCACCTTTAAATAATAGACGGGGTAGGAATTTGGACGAAAACTAATATGATGTTAGAGTCTGCTGCTTGTGTTGTAAGTAAACATGCTGCACAGTGTTTTGTACAAATATAGGTAAGAGCTAAATTTCAGCGCAATTGATGAAATAAGATTGCACAACTTTCATTTCCTCGCAAAATTAAACTAATGAAAGATGCAGAAATCACCCGCTTTAGTTTTATCAATGAAAGCCTGAATATAGTGGTGTACACTGTGTGTTCTCTGTGTATTCAGACTACCTATGAATGTGGCTGAAAATGGATCGACAAAACACATTTTTAAGAATTTAGGCGTAATGTTCGACAGCAAACTATCTTTTGATAGTCATATCGCCAACATCTGCCGCACAGCATTCTTCCATCTTAGAAATATCTCAAAAATACGCCATATGCTGTCTGCATCAGATGCAGAAAAGCTTATACATGCTTTTATGACCTCTAGAATAGACTATTGTAACTCGTTACTCGGGGGATGCCATGCAAATCAGGTAAACAAGCTACAGCTGGTTCAAAACGCCGCCGCAAGAGTGCTTACTCGATCTAAAAAGTATGACCACATCAGTCCAATTCTGGCATCTTTACACTGGCTACCAGTTAAATATCGTATACAATTTAAAATATTACTAATCACCTACAAAGCCTTAAATGGCCTAGCGCCTTCGTATATTAAAGAACTACTATCAGAATACAATCCATCACGTAAACTGCGCTCACAAAATTCTGGTCACTTAATTATCCCTAGAATATTAAAAGTGTCTAAAGGTGGTAGATCCTTTTCCTACTTAGCCCCTAAGCTCTGGAATGATTTACCAAATAATGTTCGAGTATCAGACACAGTCGATCAATTTAAATCTAAACTTAAGACATTCTTCTTTAACAAAGCATTCACATAAAATGTCCAGTAAATGTACATTTCCCGCAGTAGTTAGTTTGTCTAGAACAAAGCACTCACATACCACATATGGGTAATATACTATTGCCGCAATAGTTAGCCTGTCTGGAACCGAGCCGACTTGAACCACTATAATGTTTGACACTTGCATTGCATGCGAACGGCCCCTACGCTAATAGAATTCTGTTTTTCTCTCCCTGTCTCGTCCTCAACCACGAGGACCATGAGACAAACAGACCCAGTTCCGGTTGCTGTGAAGATCATTGCATCACTGATCCACTGGCTGTCCTTCAACGTGATGACCAGCCGATGCCCGACCAACGACCACCGGCTAAACCAGTTTAATTCGCTTACCCGCCTCCTATCCCTACCGTTTCTATATATATATATAAATATATATTAATTCCTCCCAAGGGTTTTTGTCCTTCTAGGACTTTTTCCCATTGGGTTTTTTTTCCTAGAGGGTTTTTAATCCCAGGGAGAGTCAGCCAACTTTGGCTTAACTTAGCACTTTACAGTATACGTTACATTATTAATATGATCGCTTGTACGGTTTAACCGCTTTCTCTACTTCTTATATTATCTATTGATTATCTGTGTTCTCCTCTACATCTTCTCATGTAAAGCTGCTTTGCAACAATTAACACTTGTGAAAAGCGCTATATAAATAAAATTGAATTGAATTGAATTGAAACATTTTAATACCAAGTGTAAACAGCCCCTAATGCCAGGAAAAGTTTTGAGGAGTGGCTGTCAAAGGGAAAGAGACCAAGAAGGCCAAATTCCTGGCCAAAAGATATATTCAGAGTGCATGGAAACATTTTGTAGTGATTATAGCACAAGAATGTGATTCTTTACTCAAGTCTGTGTTAAAGTAGCCTACAACAAAGTAAAAAAGTTGATTGTAAGTTTTATAGTTTACAGTAAGGTAAATATATGTTAAGAGTATGGTAAAAAATAAGATTAATAAAAATAAAATAGTTAATGCATTAACCCCCTGGGGTCCAAAAACGCGGGGCCGCGTTTTGACGCGTTTTTTCCTTATCATGGCAGAATCAACTTAAAATACTCCATCATTAATAATCATAGACTTACGTGTTTGACATCATTTGAAACGGTAAAGGGTCTTCTTTAATATGTGTTCATTCACAATAACAACAGATCTTTGTGTTTTTGTCAAATAAAGAAAATAAACAGGGTGTCCATCCAGACATTTCTGTCTCCGCCAGCTGTCTCTCAAAACACGTTACAAAAATCAATTGAAACTCCGCGATTACTCGTCACACAAGCATGAAACACACATCCAAAGAAAGCCTGAAATGTCTTTAAACAAGCTAAATATAATCAAAAACAAATATTGCCTGTTTATGTAATCTGCATTGAAGTAAAGAGAGTACCGTTTTTCCTGGCTGACTTCATTATCTTTAATTTGGTCACGCCCACAGCTGTTGACATGGTAATGAAGACACGAGCTGTTCAACCAAAACAAGCAAAGCGTAAAGTTTGATCAGATTTAAAGACTTTTTACCGCATGTTTGGGATATAAACTTTACACACACGTGAGGAATATCTTCATTTATGTCTGGACATTGAAGAAGAGAAGCATTTATCTTTAACGTTACCTAAGAAGAACAATGGAGAACGCACTGCTGGATTAGAAGTAAGTAACGTTAACAGTTAATTTATACCATTTATATTTGCTATCATGTAACTTAATATGCTCATGGCTTGTGCAGTTCAGCCTACATACAGTAACGTTAAGCAACCTTAGCAGACTACACGCTTCGGATTGAAAAAGTTTCGCATTGTTTACAAACGGACGCGATCTCACGTAATGGCGGATTTCACTGTTGCATGCAGTAACAGTGTTAAACACAGTTATTCACTTATATCCTTCGTGGAAACTTTCAGTAAGCCTGAACTGCTGTATCTTTTAAGTGTGTGCTGTAATATGATTCCATGTTTACATGCTTATTTACAAACAAGTACGCGTGACCTCCCATAATGGCGGATATCTGTTACATGTTGTACAGTGTTAAGACACAGTTATTCACTTTCGTATCTGTCATGGCAACTTTGAGTAAATGCTGCACTGCGGGATTTGCTGTAAAATGATTCCATATTGTTTACATGCAAGGTAATTCCATACATTGCGCTTTACACGCGACACCGTTTTTATGAGCGCTGCGTTACACGGAGACGTGAGCTCGCGCACATGCGATGTGTTTATAAAGTTCATACGCGCTTACAGAAACACGTTTAAAACAGAAGCTAGACGATAAGGGACTGACATCTGAAAACAGTCATCTGAAAACAGCTTTTTATATTAATTGCTGCAGATGTTTATCTGAGATTAAGTTTATGTACAAGATAGTATATGAATGTAACTTAGTATCAGTGACATTTACCCATCAGTTATATAAGTAAGGGTATTTCTGTGGACAATTTATGCTAACAGCTGTTTATAACTCTCTTAGAGGTATGCATCTCTCTCATCAGTACAAAACTATGAAGTGGAAAAACACTTTTTGGACATAAAGTTATATGGTAATATGAGCCACATGAAGTTTACAGCTCTGTTGTGTATCAGTTTCTTAGTTTATACAAAGTTTTAGGAATAGGGTATGTTTCCAAATAAACTTAAAATGTCCTACTAACCATAATTTCTATTTTGATTATATTGTTAACTTAATAAACCTCAAACAAACATGTATACATTTGTCCTCACATTCTTTACTGTAGTTCATTCTCACATTCCTGCCTCATTATGCAGCTCATTATGCAGCTCATTATGCGAGCCTTTGTTTGCTTGCTGTCAATCAATCCTTCTCGCATACAGCCCGTCTAAACAAAAAGTGTCTTACAATTTCTAAATCAATACATTGTTTTATGTGAATAAGTAGGCATGGTGATTGTCACATCATTTTAAAGAAAGAACGCTAGACTACTAGATTATGTTTAGGAAAGTCTTGTTAAAACATGTTTAGTATGGGTTTTGTGGACTTATATCAGTGACTTAAAATTTTAGCTTTTTTAAAAACCACGCATAAACATTTTTCTCTCAAAAATACAAACATGTACATACATGTAGCTCATATAATATTTTAGCCCAGTTTATGCTGAACGCAGTGGTATGAGACACTTCCCATTATTATGTTTTAAAGCAACTGAAAAAAGACCAAATGTAAGAGCATGTCAGAACCTCTGAGAGTGTCCCAAAATGGTCGAACCACAGAGGGTTAAACATGTACAGCTGTACAACTTGGTGGCGCCAGTGCCATCCCTCTCAAATGTTAGTCTGGAGCCCTGTGGGTGCAGTAACAGTGAAAGCTCTCTCCCCCACAGATTTTAATCTACAGGGAGGCTGTTGAGGAGTAAGAGAATCAGCAGACCAAAGGGAACAAAAAGGCTTGCAGTGGGTAACTAGGGCCCAATTCCAATTTATCCCTATGCCTACCCCTCAACATTTTCCCCTGTCCCTTGAAACAGTGTGAAAAGGGGAAGGGTTCCTGAGAATGACTCTTGAACGACCGAAAGGAAGCATGAGAAAGAAACTCTGCAAAACAGTCCTCTTTCAGGGGTTTTATGATACTTTTCCATTGCATGTACCCCACGGTTTGCTTTGGGTCGTGTCGGGTCAGCTTACATTTTGGGGGCTTTAAGTTGCATATGCTCATATGCTATGAGGCTCAGCGGAGCACGTCGACTGACGCCACGGGTGTTTGTACAGAAACTGTCATGTGAGACAGAGGTAGTGATAAATGCGATGTGCAAACATCTATTTGTGGTGGTAAATTTAAATTTTGTGGTGAACTGAGAAATAAATTAATGTATGGGAATGTACAACGACACTCTCACTTGTATGATTTGTATCAGTTTCTGCTTCTTTATCATATTAATAGTAATGTGATTTATAAATATCTATATCACATTTTAATTTTGGACATCTGGTCAATTTATTATATCAGAATATAATATTACTGTTAATTATTGAATATTAAATGAATTTTCATTCTAACTATAAATATTAAAATATGCCGAAACATGGGTCCTGTATCATAGCTACATGAATGACCTTTGCAGCAAAAAAACAGCGTGAAATCAGTTCAGTATTCAGTGAGGTATAATTAATTAAATGCGCTGACACTCATTGCACCTGCCATACAAATTACACTGAGTGGAGCTAAGTGTACACTAAGATGGCGACCCCACGGCTAGACCGCGCCAGTAGGCAGTCTGTGCAAACCTTTAAGAGTTTTTGAGCATGTTAAGGCACCCAAAATGCCCAAAAGTGTTGAAAAAAAAGAAAAAAGCAGCAAGCAGCGATGGCGGGCCCTCACACGTTTTTTTTAGCGCTACACGGTACCTCAGAGAAAACGATGCACGGTGGGCAAGTGCATCAAGTGGGCAAATATCAATGGGCTATTTTATGTTGTTACTGACCCATTTGGGGACTGTAGGTAAAACAAACCCCACATTTACATACGGGGGCGCTAGTGAGCAACCTAAGAGACACACCTATGTCTGACCTGTTTGTCCACACTTAACAGCCGACAACTGTGATGTGTGCCAAATTTGAAGTTAATCTAAGCACGCCAGGATCTTTAAAGGAACAGTATGTGAGAAATTTATATCAATTAATCATAAAATGGCCCTGATATGTCACTAGACATTAAGAAATCATTTTATTTCAAATACTTATATCACTGACAACAGTGGTCCGGCCAGAATATTGTCATTTAAAAAGTGGAGTTGCAGCCCTCAACTGATGTTTATGTTGTCATGTTGTGTATTGGCCACCAGGGGCCCGTTCTTCATACATCGCTAACTCAGTTAGCTGGATTTGATTGTTGATGATTTGGCATGATCTTGGATTATTTGGTTCTTCGAAGCTCATTCTAAACTTGCTGTCATAGCAACAGGTCCATAAGCTCAAACCTGCTCGGGAGCAGGCTTATTTCATGTAAACAAGATTAGTTTGTACCTTTTTAAGTGGATGTGATACGGAAAGTCTGACCCAGTCGCATATTCTCCATTATATCTGCGTAAGATGCATGATTAATATATAGAGCTTTCAAATTCAACACATTCTTAAACGAATGACAAGACAAACATGCTGATCACATTCATTTTAAATTTGTTTGAATTAATCATAACCAGCACTAATAGATGTTATGTACAATAAAGACTATTACTCAGTGTGAAATAATTTTCATTTGAATAAACTAATCTCCTATTTAAGTTTTTTCTTTAGATTGTCAAGTAGCTTACAAAGTCATGCATGAAGGGGTTTTCGTTTAGTAATTTCTATCTGTTCTATCTTTAAAACGTTGTCTACAAATAAATTACCCCCTGTATCTGTTCTGTGACAAAAATTACCAAAATAACAAAATGAGTTTTTTGCACATATTTTCACATATCTTTATCTTCTTTACTACACTTTTCTGTGCAGACTCAGCAGATGCAGGACTTTCAGTTAACATGGAATACTGCTAATATAGTCAGAAATCAGTATATAATGCAATTGAAGTAAACTTATTTAACCACTTGCATATAGTTTCTCTAAAGGACTACCATCTGAGAGGATTTCTCTGTCATGTGCATTGCTATCAGAAACGATTGTATTTTATAATCTTTTGATGTAGAATAACATTACCATTCCCTTACTGCACATCATACTTTATTTACCACATTCTTGGAAACTGCTAAAAGTGTTGGTGTATTATCTACAACTGCACAAAAGAGAGGAAAACACAATCTTATAATAAACTACAATAAAAATTGTATTTATCAGGAATTAAATTGTTGCATTGGCTGTGGGTTTAAGAAAGAGCAACTCATCCAGAGATGATCTGCACAATCAGCCAGTTTAGAGACATCACTCCTGCCAGCACATCACATGAAGATGGAGGACCACCACCTGTTTTTATTCAGCTTTTTATGTTGCTGTTTCAAACAGATAAAACAGCATTTAACTGTTTTTAAAAGAGATTTAAAGTACTTTAGGAACATCACATTTTAATTACAATCATTTATTTCAATCTTTGACAAGCATAGTAAAGATATCAAGATTATATTTTTACAGAAAATGTTACATTATTTATGGTGATTTATGTACAAAAGTAGCTTTAACTGGGTTTTTATTTTCAGTGTCATAAAAAGTTCACAACCTTTCATCAGTAGCTCTCAGCCTGCAGGGGTTAAAAATGGGCGTGTTCTTGGCCATTGTAACAACTGGCCAATCACAGCGTGGCTGATCAGTGTTTCTACTATCGATATGTATTGCCTTTTCTTGCAGTGCACGAACGAACGCGCAGTGATCTCAGATAATTCAATCCTGCCATACTAATCATCAACAGCAGTGGTGTTCAAAGAACCAAATAAGCGAGATCATAATTAGTGAGATCTAAATATCTCAGATGTTTCATTTGATCTTGGATGTATTAAGCGACGTACGAAGAACGGGCCCCAGTTGTGAGATTGCAGTATCAGTTTTACCCACAAGTTTTGTGATTGCAGTACCTGTTTTGACCACAATCCTACATACTGTTCCTTTAAATATGCCTAAAATTATAGTAAACTTTGATGCGTTGCCATGGCAACATCATATTTGGTTATTCTAATGTTATAGAGATGTCGAGATGTCAAAAATCCCTTCCGCAATTTATCATCTCCAATGTCTCGGCATCATGTTGACAACGCTTGGTGTCAATTGCATGAATCCTCTAGGAGGAGAATTTGAAAGTTCACAGCACGCAACTGCCTGTCTTAAATATGTGTGAAAATGAAAGTAAAGTTTGACGCATTGCCATGGAAACAGCATTCAACATATCAAAAATCCCTTCGCAATGACACACCCTCCATCGAAAAGTTAAGATCTCCGCAATTTGAACATCTCAAAGGCCTTTAGATGAGACTGACCAAATATGATGATGATCTGATAAAATCTTTAGGAGGATTTTGTTAAAGTGCAAAGCCTGGAACTGCCAAAATTTGCACAGAAATCACAAAGAAAATTAAAAATGGACGACTTCCTGTGTGGTTTAGAGCTTGGTTCCAAGAAACTTTTTTGTAGATCTTGAGGTGATAGGTGACCCTACCAAATTTCGTATCTGTAAGTTTTTCGTAGCGGGAGGATTGTTCTTTTGAAATTTTACAGGTGGTGCTATCGAGTCATTTCTACACGCCCACTTTAGACACACAGAGGTGCTAGTGAGCCACTTCAGAGACACGCCTTTGTCTGACCTTTTTGTCCACACTTAACAGCCGACAACTCTGATGTGTGCCAAAGTTAATCTAAGCATGCCAAGAGCCCTAAATATGCCTGATAATTATTGTAAGTTTGACACGTTGCCATGGCAACCGCTTTCAAGATATTAACAATCTGTTTGCAATTTAGCAAGTCCAATGTCTCAGCATCATGTTTGGTGTCAATCACGTGAATTCTCTAAGAGGAGTATTTAAAAGTTCACCACATGCACTGTTCAAACCATCCAAAATGGCTGACTTCCTGTTGGGCAGAGCTAATAGGTTTGATTGGGAAAGTTGTGTGGATCAATGAGATCTCATTCACGTGTGTACATGTTTGTCCGATCTGTGCACCAATGTTTGTTTTTGCATTACAGGGGTTGCTTCAGAGCCCTCCTGCCACGCCCGTGTTCCACCCTTTGCCTGGTCCTAATGACGGATGATTCTGACGTTCGTGCCAAATTTCAAGAGTTTTTGAGCATGTTAAGGCACCCAAAGCTGCTGGTGGAGCTATACACAGGACTCACATAGGCAAATCAATGCGATCGGAATCTTCGGGTGACCATACACCTAACAGTGTCATCACAATAATACATTTTTGCTTTAGATATTAGACACTTTCCGTTTCTCTGATTTTGCCTTAAATTTGTCTCCTCGCCATGGCAGCACCGTTCAAGATATCATAAATCCCTCTACAATTTAGCAGAGTGCAATGTCTTGGCATCATGTTCACCACGTTTGTTGTCAATCATATGAATTCCCTAGGAGTAGTATTTAAAAGTTTACGGACTTCCTGATGGGCAGGGTGAAAGTTCTTTGGGTCGACGAGATCTATATACGTACCAACTCTCGTGTCTGTGCGTACATGTTTGCCTGATCTGTGCACCAATGTTTGTTTTTGCATTACAGGGGGCGCTACAGAGCCCCCTGCCACACCCGTGTTCCAGTCTTTGCCCAGTCCTAATGGCAGACGAGACTGATGTCTGCGCCAAATTTCAAGAGTTTTCAATTAAGTTAAAGCACCCAAAATGTAAAAAAAAAATCTGAGGAAAAACAATAGGGCTTCGCACCTTTTGGTGTAGGCCATTCTGCTCGGGCCTTAATAATGAAAACAATAAATTCTAAGGAAAACAAAAGGGCTTCCATTCTGGCCATCTACAATGTCTTGGCATCATGGGCACAACTTTTGGTGTCAATTCCATGAATCTCCTAGGGGGCGTATTTAAAAGTTCAACGCATACAACTGTCAGTCATCAATATGTCTGAAAATGAAAGAAAGTTTGACGCATTGCCATGGAAACAGCGTTCAATATATAAAAAATCCCTTCGCAATTTAGCATTTACAATGTCTCGGCGTTATGGTCACCACTTTTGTTGTAAATCGCATGAATCCCATAGGAGAAGTATTTAAAAATCCACTGCATGCCACTGTAAGGCTTTAATATGCCTGAAAATGAAAGTAAAGTTTTTACACATTGCCATGGGAACAGCCTTCGAGATTTCAAATCCCTTTCGCACTTTAGCATCTACAATGTCTCTGCATCATGTACACCACTTTTAGTGTCAATTGTATGAATCCTCTAGAAGTATCAAAAATCCACCTTTGCGATTTCTTGTTGAGCTAAAATGTTTCTGGCCTGCTCCTTGGTGCTCAGGCCCTAAAAATAAAAAGAATATCCTAAGAAAAACAATAGGTCTTTGCACCTTTTGGTGCAGGCCATTCTGCCCTGCTCCTCGGTGCTTGGGCCCTAATTACTATATTATGATGTATATATTATTTTAGAGCCTGTTACTCAACCTCAGAGCACCATCCTCAGGCTGATATGTGTAAACATCTGGCAAACATTTTCATTTATCTGAATGCAAAACAATTTAGCACCAGCCGTCACTGGTTTAAAGGTTTAGGGTTTGTCCTGAGTCATTAAACTGTTCACTTGTCTTCAGAAAAATCCTCCAGGTCCTGCAGAATCTTTGCTTTACAGCATCTTCTGCATATTTGAACACTGTTCACCAGTGACTCTATGATGTTAAGATTCATCTTTTCACATTGAGGACAAATCAAGAGATTCATACGCAACTATTACATTAGATACAAACATTTCAAGAAGTCAATACCATTTAAAAGTCAGGTGTATGTAAACTTTGGAGAGGGTGACCAGGGTAAATTGTCATTATTTTATTTAAATATCTTATTTTTTCATGCAGTTTTTTTTTTCATTCTAATCATATGACACACTAATATATGAACATATGACCAGCAAATAATTGAACAAAATATGAAAAACATCTTTATATGCAGTGGTTATAGTGATAACTGCTAACATTCACTTAAACATAATATTACCATAATAGGAAATAATGAACCTAAATAATAACCTAATGTTATTTAAGCTTTGATATATGGATTGATATAGGCTAATGTTTCCTGTACTCCAATGTCTTTTAACTTTAAATTTGAGTCCATAATTTATTTCAAGGAGTTTCACAAATGAAATACACATCCTTTGTGTAGGTCTGTGCTCTTTAAATGCTTTAATATAATAACCTAATATAAATAAATCACTGACAAACATGCAAATGCTCCGATTATAATCATATCGCCTATAGATCATTTTAGCTGATATTTTGTATGCTTTATTTTAACAGCTTGCAAATTATTAACATTATCTATGAAAGTGCATGCTAAGCAACGAAAGACGCTCTGGAGCGGCCACGCGCTTTGAAGATGAGGAAAGCTGGGTGGTCACGTTTTAGATGCGACACGTGTAGTAAATGTAAAGCAACTGTGTGTATGTGCTTGGCCACCGGGGCTCTACTCGAGCACCCATGGCATTGGCGCCTATTTGCGTTTTATTGCAGCACTTCCATCTGTGAAACAACAAGTGATGAACCTTTTTGGGGTTACAATGTTTTTAGCCACAGTGAAAACGTGTTCTGATGGTTTACTGGTAGCGCAGATTGTTACTTTTTCGCAACTTTAAATGACCAAGAGAGAACGCCCATTTTTCAATCCGAAGGCTGCAGCCTCAGAAGGTCGCAGATGTCATCAAGCCTAGTTTATTTCAGTTAACTGAGTTACATTTGCAAGTCATAATCATCGTTATGACAACCATCAAAGCCATACGGCAGCAACAGTATCACTTGCGTGAGGAGAAAAAACACAGACGTCCACGTGAGACACTGGAAGCGTGCGTTGCACACAAACTTAAAATGTGTCTCATACAAATCTGGAACGCGGTCATTCTCAGAAGTATCGATACTAATAAATGTAGGTACCGTAACATTTTTAATCGCGGTGCTTTTGAAGTACCTGTGCATCGTACAACACTACACAAGTGTCATGAACACACACACCTGGACCAGTTGCAGCTATCCCAGCACCTGTGAAGCAATTAGGGTAAGTGCCTTGCTCAAGGACATCACAGTTACAACCTGCCAGCCATGAGACTCGAACCGGCAAATCTCGGGTTACAAACCCGACTCTCTAACCGCTAGGCTACAACTACCCCTAATGCAAAAATAGGCTAATCATGGACATTTTTGTAGTGCAATTTTTATCATTTTACTAATGAAGATGTGCTGCAACACAGTTCTGGCAGAGAGCGCATGCTCTTATGTACGCCTACCATGACATATTGACAGTGTCTTTTCTGAGCTCCACGTCAAACCATGTCTCATTTCACAATGGCTAGCAAATGTAGCAAACACAACACTTTCCTATGTGACCATAGGGGCCGATCTTGTGGACGCTGCAGAGCTCGCGGGTGCTTCGGGCCCACCGAAATTGCAGAGCACCCATGGAAAAACGCCAGGTATGCTCAATTAATTTAAATCAAACCCGCTTTTAAAATATGGAAACCTTTCTGTTTAGTGGATCTTGTGAGTTTTAATATTTACAATGAATAAGCTGAACAAGAGGCACTTTACATTTCACTTTCCAAATACATGCAGAAAATGGGACAGTGCGGCTTTCCTCCTATCAAAAGCATTAAGGTGCTCCCGTAGCATCTTGAAGTTGCTAAGCAACCAAAAAGTTGCATGACGTTTTCTGCAATTGGTTTGGATGAAGGTTGAGCAATGTTCACACCTTTGGAACGGACCGAGACCACCTCTTCAGCTGTTCCTCGGTACAATTGTAGACCACCAGCCCTCGATGGTCAAAAAAAATATATATAAAAAAAATCTAAAGTCATAATTTAGCAAATGTAAAAATGAAAAAAGGGGGAAAGCAAAATTGTGAATTGTTAAACGGAACTACATTGATTATATACTCTGTTGTCATGTAAAGCACGACAACGCTGTAATACAGGGATCGGCTGGGAACTACAGCCACCTCATCATCTGCATAGGTCATCGAGGCGGTCTCATTCGAGAAAAATAACCATTAAGTTGCCAAGAAAGAAAGAAATTACAGTATTCAGGGCTGCTGCTGGCCAAATGGGTGCTTTTACGGTGGTGCACTCTTTAGTTAAAAAACAAAACAAAATCACAGTATGTGTGAGAATAAAACTTTATTAAAATGCTATTGTTAATTATTTATAATTGCATTTTGACAGCAACACAAACTACAACTATACAAATATGCAATTATATATTATAGCCTATATTTCAGTATCTGTACCTGTAGGCTAAAGGACTTTGGCTTAATCTAATGTGAAAAAGCTGATTTTACATGTCAGTATAAATCCAAGCAATTTTGAAGAATTACTAAATTTATTTCTTGTAAGTAAATTAAAAGTCAGCTTTAAGAAAACAGCAGATGTCTATTAACAAAAGCAGAAGTTGGTATGTATGGTTATGTTCTCAATAATACAGGTGTTTGATTGATTTAACATTTAAGCATTCAGTAAAGCAAGTTTTGTTAATTGAAATAATATATAAGTTAAGTTAGTAGTGTCACAGGTTAACCTGTTGACTGTTTAAACTGGACTTAAAAACATCCCACCATATCACTTGTACTGTGCATTGCCGGCAACTTAACATCTGTGTACACATCAGAAAAGTGTTATGGAGTTTTTGTTTGGTTAAGTCTAAGTTTGTTACTGTTGTGTTTGTTCTAGTTTTCAAGTCTTATAGTTTATTGACACTATTTTTCTAAAATAACAAAATGCCAGAACACACAATAATTCATGTATTACTTCCCTTTATTTTTACAATCATTTTTCACCAACCTTATTGCAGTTACACTTCCCGGACCACACTTCTTACAACCAAACCCATAGTCTGGGTAAAACTGTTTTTTAAAGCAAACAGCCACATCACTTCCTGTGGAAGCTACCATTTTGGGTAACCAGAAGAGGAGAATTTAGAAACACTTGGTTTTTGACATTTAATTTGGTGTTTAACGCTGTTTCTGTTAATGGTAGGTTTTTTTACTAACTGTTTAGAAGATTAAATTTTGTTATGTTGGTTGTTATATTATTTAATATGACTGATACAAACTTTTTAATTTTCCATGACAATATGGTTTGCCCTGTAGGTGGGGCTTCAGCCTATAAATAGGCTTGCTTGTTAGAATACGTTCAGTTATGTTTTTTCATTGTGAACTCTTTGGAAACTAACTAAGCAGTGTTGCAAACTTGGGCCATTCGGTTTAGCCAAAATAGCACATTGTTGCTCTTTATTTTCGTTTTTGTACAGTTTTTATTTATTTTTGTTTTCTCATAAACTGTAAATATTTTTGCACCTTAAAATAAAACACCATTTGGATCCTGCATTAACTTTTTAGTACAGCACGTCGTTTCCTTTTTTCTACTCCAACTGGTTGGCTCCCTTACATATGGTGTCAGAAGTGGGATCCTCTCACCAGTGAGTGACGTGTCTGTATTAATTACTGCCCTGCTGACATGCCACCCAAAACTAGGAGTCAGCATGTGGAGGGCATAGATGCAGAGGTGGACCAAGGTGCTGTTGGAGGTGCTGTTGGAGGTGCTGCCGAGCAGCAATTTTTGCCTATGGAAGTCCCAACCCCTGGGGGAGAAGCTGCTGTCACAGCGTTGGCACAGATGTTTCAGTCATTCATGCAGTATCAAAGGGACCGTGATGAGAGGCAGGAGAAAGAGGCTGCTCGTCACGAGCAAAATTACAAGGTCCTCAGCCACCAGGTCATACAAATGCAGCTAGATATGGAGCGGGCAAGACTTGGAGCTGCAGGAAGAGCTGCAATGCGGGTAGTAGACCACGAACCTCGAATAGCCAAGCTGGAGGAGAGTGATGATATTGAACACTACCTTACCACTTTTGAAAGACTTGCAGAGGTGTATCAGTGGCCAAAGGAAGACTGGGCCGTACGTCTTATTCCCTTGTTAACAGGCAAGGCCTGATGTGCTTTTGTGGCTATGAACCCCTCACAAACCAGAGACTATGACCAAGTTAAAGATGCAATTCTAAAAAAATATGAAATCGGTGCAGAGACATACCGGTTGAGATTCCGGTCCCTTAATACCCCTGCAGAGGAGACCCCTACTGAACTTTACATCCGACTGAAGGACTTGTTCTCCAAATGGGTGCACTATGAGCAAAGTAATAAGAGGGACATTATGGAGACTCTTGTGCTGGAACAGTACTTACGAGTATTATACCCGGAGGTGAGAACGTGGGTCAAGGAAAGGGATCCTGACACTGCTGCAAAACTGGTTGAGGCCTACATTGCTGCACGAAAGGGACCCGGATCTACTCGATATGCTGGCATTCTACACTCTCCGAAGGGTAAGCCTGAAGGGTTGGGGGTGGGTTCAAACTCTCAAGGTGGTCCTAAGATTTTTAAGCCAATTAATGTTAAACCCCCAACATCTTCCACAATGCCCCAGACAACAGTTAAGGGAGAGAGTGTTGCATGTTATAACTGTGGTGAGCCAGGTCATACTAGGCCCCTTTGCCCACTTAAAAAGTCAAAGACAACTGGCCTTTGTTATGTTCCCCGTCCAGAACAGTTAAGAACACAGCACAATCAGGAGCCAGTCATCACTGTACTGTTAAATGGTAAACCCCTTTCAGCTTTGGTGGACACGGGTTGTTCCCATACACTGGTACAGGCCAAATACATACCCAGAGATTCCTGGAGTGAAGGAGATGCAGTAACAGTTTGTTGTGTGCACTGAGTTGCCTACAGCTGAGGTTTATATTGAGGTCTGTAATCAGTTGTATCTTATGAATGTTGGCATTGCCACCAAGTTGCCCTATCCTGTTCTGTTAGGTACTGACTTTGTTGAATTGGTGCAAGAGACTGTATGGTGTGGTGTTGTCACAAGAGCCCAATCAAAGCAGCTTACTCAGGTCCCACAGCCCCAAGAAACAAACCCCGGCACACTGCAAGAAATGCCCTTCCACTCTGAGACTAGTTTAGGTGAGTCAAGGCCAACAGAGAAGGAGAGGTTGCAGAGACGTAGGGAGTGGGTTGAGGAATTGTTGGAAACTTCTAAGCAAACTGAGGAAGGGATAGAAGAACCCGAACTAACTGAAGCAGACAGAGTTGTCCCTGGTAACCTAGCCCAGCTTCAGCGTGAGGACTCAACACTAAATGAATGTTTTAAACAGGCTGAGAAAAACGAGGGTGCTGTCTCTTTGTTAGGTGAAACTTTTTGATGCAAAATGGCCTTTTGTACAGACAGAGTAAAGAAGATGGAATGCAACTTGTAGTACCTAAGGCATACAGGAAGGAGGTATTAGAACTTGGGCATTCTATCCCCTGGGCAGGTCACTTGGCTTTTATGAAGACATTAATGCGAATTGCCAAAAGATTTTACTGGCCAAAGATGTACATTGAGGTTAAAGAGTTCTGTAAATCATGTCCAGCATGCCAGCTCACTACTGCCCGTACCCCTGCCTTTGCACCCCCTATACCCCTTCCGGTAGTTGACACTCCTTTTGACAGAATAGGAGTTGACATAGTTGGGCCTGTGGAAAAGAGTCAGAGAGGGAACAGATTTATTTTGGTTATTTGCGATTATGCTACCAGGTACCCCGAGGCATATCCACTACGAGAGGTCACAGCTAAGCAAATTGCCACTGTACTGCTACGATTTTTCTCGCACGTTGGCATACCTCGGGAAGTGCTCACAGATCAGGGCCCAAATTTATGAGTCATACCCTCCAGAAAGTATACCAATTACTGGGCATAAAGAAAGTGCGAACCACCCCTTACCATCCTCAGACTGATGGCCTGGTTGAACGTTTCAACCAGACCTTGAAAACTAAGCTGAGGAAGTATGTTTCTGACACAGGCAAGGACTGGGACAAGTGGCTTCCATTCCTCCTATTTGGATATAGGGAGGTGCCCCAGGCATCTACTGGGTTCTCACCATTTGAACTGCTGTATGCCCATCCAGTCAGAGGGCCTCTGGATGTTCTGAGGGAGAGTTGGGAGGCCAATGATAAACCAGGCAAGAAAAACATTCTTTCCTACGTGCTTAAGATGAGAGAAAATTTGTAGAAGACAACAGCTCTTGCACGAGAAAACCTCCTGCAGTCCCAAGCACGCCAGAAAGAGTGGTACGACCGAACTGCCAGATCTCGTACATTTGAGCCAGGTGAGGAAATTTTGCTGTTGTTGCCGACAAGTGACCATAGACTGTTGGCTAAGTGGCAGGGGCCCTACCAAATAAAATGGAAAGTAGGTCCTGTGACATATGAGATAGAGATTTCATCCAGGACCCAGCCCTTGCAGATCTTTCATGTCAACATGTTGAAAAAGTGGCATGCTCGTTCCACACTACCAAACACAACATCTGAGGGAATAGCAGAGACAGCAACAGCCTTGTTTGTGAGATCTGTGGAGGAAGAGGAGGAGACAGAAGAACAATACCTACCTGGCCGTCAGAGCAACAGTCAGCTGAACCTTGAGCATCTGGAAGATGGACAAATGAAGGAACTTCTACAGTGCCTCCCAGATCAACTCTTTATGGAGACACCTGGCAGAACAGGCGTGATCTACCATCACATCACTCTCAAAGACCCTAAACCTATTCGTCAGCCAGTATACCGGGTCCCTGAGAGACTTCTACCAGTTATGAAGGAAGAGTTGGAAACCATGCAGAGTCTTGGTGTGATCGAACCTTCAAGCAGTGAATGGAGCAATCCCATTGTTCTAGTGCCAAAGAAGGATGGCAGTCTCCGATTCTGTCTGGATTTCCGCAAACTCAATAGTGTGAGCAAATTTGACCCGTATCCCATGCCAAGAGTGGACGAATTAGTGGAGAGTCTTGGAAGAGCAAAGTATCTGACCACACTTGACCTCTGCAAGGGTTATTGGCAAGTTCCTCTAAGTCCAGAGAGTAAGGAGATGACTGCGTTTAAGACACCCTTTGGCCATTTTCAGTTCTGTGTCCTTCCCTTTGGGCTTCACAGAGCTCCAGCTACTTTCCAAAGGATGATGGACCAGATCTTTCAGGGGACTGAGAAGTTTGCTTCTGCATACTTGGATGACATTATCATCTACAGTCAAACTTGGCAGGAGCACCTAAATCATCTGAAGGATGTACTACAAAGAATAAAGAATGCTGGTCTAACCATTCGTCCAGACAAATGCACCCTAGCTGGAACTGAGACACAATACCTAGAGTATGTGTTGGGTCATGGAGTAATACGTCCACAGGTGGGGAAAGTGGAGGCCATCAAAAATGCAGAACAGCCAGTGACCAAGAAACAGGTACGTTCTTTTCCTAGGGTGGTACAGGAGTTTTATCCCCAACTTTTCTGAACGAGCATTTGCCCTAACAGATTTAACTAAAAAAGACAAGCCAAATTTAGTTAACTGGTCTCAGGACTGTGAGAGTGCTTTCCAGGATCTAAAGGACTCCTTATGCACAGAGCCTGTTTTACAAGAGTCCAGACTTTGAAAAACCTTTTACCGTACAGACTGATGCTTCTGAGCATGGTATTGGGGCTGTACTACTTCAGGAAGGTCAAGGGCAACTCCAACCCATTGCCTACATCAGCAGAAAGCTCCTTCCACGGGAATCTAGGTATTCCACAATTGAAAAGGAGTGTCTGGCAATTAAATGGGCATTGGACTCTTTAAGATACTACTTGGTGGGCCGCAAATTTAAACTTGAGACTGATCACAGGGCATTGGCCTGGTTGGGTCGTATGAGGGACACAAATGCCCGTATAACCAGATGGTTTTTAGCCATCCAACCATTTGACTTTGATGTCTTATACAAAACTGGGTCACAAAATTGTACAGCTGATTACCTCTCTAGGACACCTCAGGTGTCTGAGGAAGGGGGGAGAAATGTCACAGGTTAACCTGTTGACTGTTTAAACTGGACTTAAAAACATACCACCATATCACTTGTACTGTGCTTTGCCGGCAACTTAACATCCGTGTACACATCAGGAAAGTGTTATGGAGTTTTTGTTTGGTTAAGTCTAAGTTTGTTACTGTTGTGTTTGTTCTAGTTTTCAAGTCTTATAGTTTATTGACACTATTTTTCTAAAATAACAAAATGCCAGAACACACAATAATTCATGTATTACTTCCCTTTATTTTTACAATCATTTTTCACCAACCTTATTGCAGTTACACTTCCCGGACCACACTTCTTACAACCAAACCCATAGTCTGGGTAAAACTGGTTATGGTTTGGTTTGCCCTGTAGGTGGGGCTTCAGCCTATAAATAGGCTTGCTTGTTAGAATACGTTCAGTTATGTTTTTTCATTGTGAACTCTTTGGAAACTAACTAAGCAGTGTTGCAAACTTGGGCCATTCGGTTTAGCCAAAATAGCACATTGTTGCTCTTTATTTTCGTTTTTGTACAGTTTTTATTTTATTTTTTTCTCATACACTGTAAATATTTTTGCACCTTAAAATAAAACACCATTTGGATCCTGCATTAACTTTTTAGTACAGCACGTCATTTCCTTTTTTCTACTCCAACTGGTTGGCTCCCTTACAAGTAGCATATACAAAACTACAAATATATTTAGCATAGATATTTTTACCATGCTTCAAAACGCAACGCAGCACAATGACATTTAAACAACTGAAGTTACATAATATGATTGACTGGGTGACTGGGTGACTGTCAGGTGGCATAGTCACATTCGGCACCCAAATCACGTTCCTGTTTTAATATCAAACAGATTTTCTCCACTCAGCAATACACCGGCTGAGACGTCTGTTAAAAGTGCCCTGGTTATTGGAGATTCTATACTCAGGAACGTTGGCATTGAGGCACCAGCCACCATAGTCGATTGTATACCGGGAGCCAGAGCGTCTGACATTAGATCCAAACTTAAAGTGCTGGCTAATGCTAAACGTAAGTTTTCTAAGATTGTTATTCACGCCGGCACGAATGACACCAGACTCCGCCAGTCGGAGATCACCAAAAATACTATTAAAGAGGTGTGTGAAATTGCAAAAACAATGTCAGACAATGTAATTTGCTCTAGTCCCATCCCCGCCTACTGGGGGGATGAAACTTACAGTAGATTAGTGTCTCTTCATGGCTGGATGTCAAAGTGGTGCCCTCAGCATAACATAAGGTTTATAGACAATTGGAAGCATTTCCGGGGAAGACCTGACCTGCTAAAGAGAGATGGCCTCCATCCGTCTCCGGAAGGAAGTGCTATACTCTCTAGAAATCTGACCAATAGTCTTACTTTTGATATTGTCTGACTATCCAGGGCCCAGGTCAGGAAACAGATCAGGCTTACCCATCAGTCTGTTAGCTGCCTTGACATGTCAAGATCACATATATCCCAGCACATAGAGCCTTTTTTACCAGAGTATCAACACATCTCGACTGTGTCTGTTCCTCGAAAAAATAAATACAGAGCACCGTTTACCTCGTCTCGTACAAATCTTATTAACATAAAATTAGAACACAATACATTAACAGATGAAACTCAAATGTTAAAATTCGGCCTTCTTAACATTAGATCGCTTACTAATAAAGAACCAATTATCAATGAAATAATTACTGACCAAAACTTAGATGCACTCTGTTTAACAGAGACCTGGCTTAAAGCAGACGATTACACCAGTTTAAACGAATCCACCCCACAAGACTATTATTATAAACACGTTCCTCGTCTAAAAAGGAGAGGGGGTGGTGTAGCTACAATATACAATAAAATATTCAAAGTAAACCATAAATCCAACCTAAAATTGAATTTGTTGAAATAATACTGTTAAAGGAACAGTATGTAGGATTGTGGCCAAAACTGGTATTGCAATCACAAAACTTGTGGCTAAACCTGGTAGTGCAATCACACAACTGGTGGCCAATACACAAAATGACAACATAAACATCAGTTGAGGGCTGCAACTCCACTTTTTTAATGACAATATCCTGGCCAGACCACTGTTGTCAGTGATATAAGTATTTGAAATGAAAATGATTTCTTAAAGTCTAGTGACATATCAGGGCCATTTTATGATTAATTGATATAAATTTCTTACATACTGTTCCTTTAAATATGGAAATAACTGATCGTAACAACAAACAGTTTTCATTCATTTTAGCTACCATATATAGGCCTCCGGGCCACCACACAGATTTTCTTAAAGAAATAGCGGACTTCCTATCTGAGCTTACAGTCACTGTAGATAAAGCTCTTATCGTTGGTGATTTTAATATCCATGTGGATAATCCAAAAGATGCATTAGGACGTGCGTTTATGGATGTTCTAAATTCTCTCGGCATTAAACAAAACGTGTCAGGGCCCACGCATACTCGTAATCACACATTAGACTTAATTCTGTCACTCGGACTCAATATTAATGACATCGAAATATCACCCCAGAGCGATGCCGTTTCAGACCATTGCCTTCTGTCATACACAATACTTCTAGATAGGACCGCTCAGTCTACAGCATGCTACAGATTAGCCAGAACAATAATTTCCACCACTAAGCTTTATTAGCACTCTTCCAGACCTGTCTCAAATGAAACATGTAGCAGATAACCGTGAAGATCTGGATATTATAATAGAAAACCTGAACAACGTCTGCTCTAGCACGTTGGATGCCGTTGCTCCCATTCGAAAAAACAGAATCAAAGAAAAACCGCCAGCTCCATGGTATGACCATCATACTGCAGCCCTTAAAAAAGTAGCTAGAAAAATGGAAAGAAACTACCGAAGCACAAAGTTAGAGGTATGGCGTTCAGCATGGAAAGAGAGTGTTCAACACTACAGACAGGCTATTAAAACTGCCAGATCTCAGTACGCTTATTAAAGAAAATCATAACAACCCTCGTTTCCTATTTAGCACAGTTGCAAAACTGACTAAAAAAAAGAACAAACAGAAACCAATAGTAAACTCCAACACAATAGTAATGACTTCATGAACTTCTTTACTAACAGAATTATGTTTATTAGGAAAAACATAGAAACTACGCAACCAGCCACCACTCTACCCAACAGTACATTTTCCACTAGATTACCATACGAACATCTTGAGTCATTTAAACCTACTACAATAGAAGAGCTCTCTAAATTAGTAACGTCATCCAAATCATCGTCCTGTATACTAGACCCCGTTCCCACAAAATTACTAAAAGAGGTATTTCATGTAGTGTCAGACACGGTACTTAATATCTTTAACTCATCTCTAGAATTAGGATACGTTCCAACAGCTTTCAAACTAGCAGTTATTAGACTGCTCATTAAAAAAACAAACCTTGACCAGGGAGATCTTAATAACTTTAGACCAATCTCTAATCTACCTTTTCTTTCTAAAATATTAAAAAAAGTAGTGGCAAGTCAGCTATGCACATTCATAGCGAATAATAATACATATGAAAAGTTCCAATCAGGATTCAGGACCCACCATAGCACAGAGACAGCGCTGCTCAGAGTTACAAATGACCTCCTATTAACATCCGATCGTGGTGAAATCTCAATCCTTATATTCCTAGACCTTAGTGCAGCCTTTGACACAATAGATCACACAATCTTACTCAATAGACAAGAAAACTGTGTTGGCATCAGTGGTCAGGCGTTAGCCTGGTTTAAATAGTTTCTAACCAATCGATATCACTTTGTTTATATAAATGAGGAAGAATCATATCACTCCCCCGTTAAATACGGCGTACCTCAGGGATCAGTTCTAGGCCCCATCCTATTCTCGTTATATATATTTCCTCTAGGAGACATTATCAGGAAACATAACATAAGTTTTCACTGCTATGCGGATGATAACCAGCTTTACATCTCGTCGCATCCTAGCGAAACCCACCAGTTTTCTAAGCTAACAGACTTCATTAGTGATATTAGGGACTTATGGCACATAACTTTCTTATGCTAAACTCCAATAAGACAGACATACTTATTATTGAACCGAATCGCTACAAACATAATATGTCAGATTACAAGTTGCCCATAGATGGCTGCACGGTGGTGCCATCTTCCACTGTTAAGAATTTAGGTGTGATGTTCGACAGCAATCTATCTTTTGATAGTCATATCTCCAACGTCTGCCGCATAGCATTCTTCTATTTTAGAAATATCTCAAAAATATGCCATATGCTGTCTGCATCAGATGCAGAAAAGCTTATCCATGCTTTTATGACCTCTAGAATAGACTATTGTAACTCGTTACTCGGGGGATGCCATGCAAATCAGGTTAACAAGCTACAGCTGGTTCAAAACGCCGCCACAAGAGTGCTTACTCGATCTAAAAAGTATGACCACATCAGTCCAATTCTGGCATCTTTACACTGGCTACCAGTTAAATATCGATTCAATTCAATTCAATTTTATTTATATAGCGCTTTTCACAAGTGTTAATTGTCGCTTATCTATTTTGTAGAAACACTTGCTATTAACCTGACTTTTAATCAACCAATTGGTGTTAGAAATAGCTCATATGAAAAGCTAAAACCCTTCCAAATGATATTTAATGCACTGAAATGAATTAGTTTCACTCAAATTTTTTTTATCATTTAATCAAGACAAATTTTGGCAAGACAAAAGTTTTGTCGCCTATACAGAAATTGATCAAATTTACTACAAATACAAACATATTTCAGCAAATTAAGTAGTGGTGCTGTGAGATCCAAATTGTATATCTTGTATGACTTCCATGAGCTTGAAGGACTGCATCCATGCGGTTTGGCAAGGATTCATACAATGTATAGATGAAGTCATCAGGAATAGCAAAGAAAGCAGTCTTGCATGCCTCCCAGAGTTCACACATATTCTTTGCTTTCATCCTACCCCACATATGCTCAATGATGTTCATGTCTGGTGACTGGGCTGGCCAATCCTGGAGCATCTTGATCTTCTTCGACTTGAGGAACTTTGATGTGGAGATGGAAGTATGTGATGGAGCACCATCCTGCTGCAGAATTTGGCTTCTTTTATGGTTGGGAATATAAGAGATAGCTAAGATTTCTTGGTATTTTAGACCATTGATGTTGCCTTCCACCCTGTAGATCTCTTGCACACCCCCATACTGGATGTAACAGACCATGATTTTTCCGCCACCAAACTTCACTGTTTTCTCTGTGAATCTGTGAATCTCTGATTCATGTATGCACACTTGCAGGTGATCTGTTATTTATAAAGGGAACATTGCTTTGTTTTAGAAGTCTTCATAATTTTTGTGTATGCCATTTTTGCCTTTTGTGCGTACATAGACTTTTAGTGAGGATCCTACGCACAGTTTTATACATGAGGCCCCAGGTGACCAGGTCTTGTGGAGCTCTGCTGCAATGGAAAAATGGCTGACCTTGGATTTTCAAGCCAACAAACGGTTCCCTCAAGCAGTTGTTGAACACTTTTTGACAGTTTCGTTATGCACTGAAACATTATTACAAAAGCTGTTGGGATTAAAATGAGCCCTTTCTTGAAAACAAATCTTGATTAGAAATATATTTTAGCGGCACTTTAGGTCAATTTGTACACAAGCGACAAGACTTCTGTCAGGGAGTGTGTGTGTATGTATATTATATGAAATTGTCATCATAGAAGCATGTCCACTGTGAGAGACATAATGAAAAATTTGTAAAATGTTCTACTGTTGGAACAATCATTAGAAAATCGAAGAAGCTAAACATGACTGTCAATCTCCCTCGGACTGGGGCTCCATGCAAGATCTCACCTCGTGGGGTCTCAATGATCCTAGAAAAGGTGAGAAATCAGCCCAGAACTACACGGGAGGAGCTGGTCAATGACCTGAAAAGAGCTGGGACCCCCTTTTCCAATGTTACTGTTGGTAATACACCAAGATGTCATGGTTTGAAATCATGCATGGCACGGAAGGTTCCCCTGCTTAAACCAGCACATGTCCAGGCCTGTCTTAAGTTTGCCAATGACCATGTGGATGATCCAGAGGAGTCATGGGAGAAAGTCATGTGGTCAGATGAGACCAAAATAGAACTTTTTGTTCACAATTCCACTAAACGTGTGGAATGCTTTGGGGGTGTTTTTCTGCACATGGGATAGGGTGACTGCACTGTATTAAGGAGAGGATGACCGGGGCCATGTATTGCGAGATTTTGGGGAACACCCTCCTTTCCTCAGTTAGAGCATTGAAGATGGGTCGAGGCTGGGTCTTCCCAAATGACAATGACCCGAAGCACACAGCCAGGATAACCAAGGAGTGGCTCTGTAAGAAGCATATCAAGGTTGTGGCGTGGCCTAGACAGTCTCCAGACCTAAACTCAATAGAGAATCTTTGGAGGGAGCTCAAACTCCGTGTATCTCAGCGACAGGCCAGAAACCCGATAGATCTAGAGAAGATCTGTGTGGAGGAGTGGGACAAAATCCCTCCTGCAGTGTGCGCAAACCTGGTGAAAAACTACAGGAAACGTTTGACCTAGAGTTCTCAATGGGTCGGGTCGCAAATATAAGCAAATGAGTCGGGTCGGACCTCGGGCTTAACCTTTTACGCTCAGTGAAAAATTTTTTAATCATCACTGCTGTTCTCCGTTAAGAAAGTCTGGTGTGGCTGCTGTGTGCAACGTGCATAACGGAGATGGGCGGGCATAGCAATAAGCTTTGGGGCGGATCAGTAACTGATCCAGACCGGAGCTGCTGGTTTCAGATTGGATCCGTTGAGGATCCGCCCCGGAGCTTATTGCTATCACTGCGTGCACGTCTGTTGTCTTGAGAAGAAGAGTTGGAGAAAAGTAAACTTGAATTCACCGTTGCTTGCTACTAAAGGAGGAGAAGCCACTGGCTGGGTACAAGTTTGAGTTATTTTTATTTATTATTGTGTGATTTTTATGTAAGGCATATTTATAAAGCCTATATCTAAAGTTTACTGTTTCAGTTGTTTGTATTGTTAAAAGGCGTGAACATTAAATGTTGATTTGAATTCCCATCTGCTGGTCATGATAATAGTCTACGTGTATGAGAAAGAAAAGGGGGGGGAGGTTGGCGGCATCGGGCCGCGGGTCGGGTTCGGACAGATAAATCACGTTGATGTGTCGGGTTACATCGGGTCCGGGCTTTAAAAGCCACGGGCCGGGTCGGGTTGTAATTTTCAGGCCCATTTGTTAGGATTCGGACGATGAAAGAACCCAAGTGCAGATGTGGATAGACAATACAGGACTTTATTGACGAAACAGTAAAACAAAACCCACGAGGGGGGCAAACAAAACAGAGTTAACACTTAATACACTAAACTACACAAAACTTCACGATGATCAAACATAAAAACATAAACTGGACTAGATCTTCTTTATCCCAAAGTACTCACGGAACAGGACAAAACGAACTTGTACAAGACACCAAACACAAGGGGCCCTATTTTAACGATCTAAGCGCATTGTCTAAAGCGCACAGCGCAACGTCTAAATGGGTGTGTCCGAATCAACTTTTGCTAATTTAATGACGGGAAAAATGGTTTGTGTGCCGAGCGCATGGTCGAAAAGGGCTGGTCCTATTTTTTTAATGATTAATGGGAGTATTTTGGGCGTAACGTGCTTGGTGCTTGTAACATCAGAGCTTGATATATAAATATGAGAACATGAATAAAACAACAATCTCTTAAATAAGTTATTAAACATTATCATTTCATTCACGTTTTTACTAAACAGTACAGACCTTAAAAGGTTTGTATTTTATTCCTCATCCAGTGGTTCATTCAATACAATTATAAGCCAAACATTCTGAATCATGTAAAATAATCGTGTTTTAAACTGCAAAGTTTTCATACTTTACTTTCAGAGTGTCAGATATATACATTGTTTTGCTTGGATTGATCAAAGAGATACGTCACAGGCTTGCCTGCTCAGACAGAATCGTTTAGAGTTCCGTCATTTTCGGATGCGGAGCCGCGCGCACAGTTACAAAAAAATGCCGTGCACACCTCCACGCAGAATGGGGTCTCGCGCCGTAATGCGCATGACCGCCCACTCCGCGTTGACGTAATTTTTGCCGCACGGACGCAGCGAGTATAAGCAAGCAATATGGTACAAGAGGCTTGCCAATACAGCACTTGCCTCAAGTACCTTATTGCTTTTATAAAACGTTACCACACAATATTAAAATAAAAAAAATATTAGTTCAACTTTCATGAAGTTAAAACAATAAAAAGCATTCCTTCCGCTAGAAAAAATAGTCCCTGACCATGAACAAAAATGTGTTCCAATGTGTAATATGCATGAAAGCTCAAATAAAAACAACAAACCGATACATGTGGTTGCTAAGGGTGTTGCTAAGGGCGGAGTGATATATACAGAACCATTGGGTGAAGCAGTCATAGCCGTGTTTTATCGTGAATAAAGCACACCTATTGACCAATCAGAATCAAGAATTGGAACTATCCGTTTTATTAGCATAGCTTAACATAGCTATGACCCACGGACCGGATGTGGACAAATGTGAAGCGAATGGCGTGAGAGACAGACAAAATGCATGAAAGACACCGAGTCTGCACATGCGAAAAAGACAAAATGCACGAAAGAGTCGGAGTCTGTGCGCACAAGAGAGAGAAACAAAATGTGTGCGCGCAAAACAGAGCAAGTTTGCGCAAGAGAAGGAACCCTAAATACATGAAACACTGAAACACCTTTACCTATTACCACTATATCAACTAATATCTCATTAATACTGAATTCTCTTTTGCCAAATCAGTTAAATAAATCCATTGTGTGCTCTTGTACTCATTAACCTAAGAAATAATACCACCTCATAATCACTGCATTATTTTGTAGAAAATCATAATTAGCCCACAAACTTACCCGGCATTAAATATACAGATTTCATGTTTTCAGACTCTGTTTCCCTTACTTTTATATTAGCTATGCATCTCGTATGACTGTGGAGTTATTTTTTCACTTACATGTTACATATACATATAAACATACACATACACACACATATTACTTATTTTGTGTTTCCAGCAATGGCAAATCCTGCACACAACATTAAAACTACAATGAAAGATGGGAACAAAGCAATGCAATTAAAGTATTTTTAGGAAATAGGTTTTATAACAAATATAAAATCAATAGGCTATAAGGGAAAAAAGAATCACAGCATGAAAAATATAAAACACATGTAAATTTATATTCTGTACATTTAATCACCATGGGCACTTGTAAAACTGCGGTGTTAAATGCAATGCAGTCAAAAATTTGGGTGCACCTAACTTTTGTGCTGGTGCACCTAAGAAAAAAAGTGCAAAAAGTTACTGTAGTAGTGCTGCCTCAAGATTAGTGGTTATTCGTTTGCAGAATAAAAGTTTTTGTTTACATAATACATGTGGGTGTATTGTGTATAATAATTATGTATAAATACACATACACACATGCATGTATATACTTAAGAAACATTTCCATGTGTATATACATGTAAATATAAATATATTTTTTTCTTAAAATTATACATTTATGTGTGTGTATTTATATAAACATAATCATCATACACAGTACACACACATTTATTATGTAAACAAAAACTTTAATTCTGCAAACGATTAGTCGCGACTAATCGTGAGGCCGCACTATACTGTAGAGCCCTGTACTGTGTCACAGGCTTTAAAAATTCTAAGAGCAAGATAGGTAGGTGTTGAAATAAAATATGTAAGAGAGAATAAGATGAGATGTGTGGATGTGACTGAGGTTGAGTCTGATAATGGCAGATCAGATAGGGATGTGCTCTGAGAGTCTGTTTAACACACGACCAAGTCTGACAGCAGCTGTGTTCATTCATTCAGCTGAAGTGATCCACTCAAACACACACACACACACACACACACACACAGAAACCTCATTCATTCATGACCCTCACTACAGACCACCATCAAGTACACACAGAAATACTGAAGCACAGTTCAAACTTCAAACTCTCAAATTTCACGAATACAACGTTTAAATGACAGGGAGTACTAAGAATAAACAAAAACTTTCTACAATCTCTTCATTGAAAGCACAAAATAATCTCATTAGCGTAAACATAGCACCACATAAATTATTTTCAAAGAGCAGACAAAACACGATGTATGGAACCGCAAGTTATTTGAAAGAGCATTAAGCAAAAACAACATGTACACATATTATTTAAAACATCTGCACTTACAGGAACCCAGCCGGATGTAGATTAAAGGTTATTTCTAAAACAGCCATGTGACCGCTGATGCTTTCTATTTACACATTTTAGTAGCATTTACCCAACTCATTGAGGTTTCAGCAACACTAACACAATATTTAATTTGATAATGAAATTGTTTTGTGGCAAAAAGATACATGAAGATGAGACAACGCAACAAAGACAGCAAAACGTAAGGGGATGCGTGTGAAACATTTTGTTTGTTTCCTTCACCTAGAATGAACGGTATCTACCAGTCTGGCCTTCCAGTCTACGAGAACGCAGACAGAGAAAATCAGAAAACCATGAGACAAAGAAAGAGACGAACAGAAGCAAGTGCGATGCAGAACTGTGCAAACGCGCTACACATTAGGGATAAAGAGGCAGACGTGCAGCTGTGGCGGAGGATGGGCTACTTACATGAGGATTCTGTGCCAAACATGGCTGATCCAGGAGCTGTGATGGAGCAAGAAAGAGGGGGGTTGGCGGGAGAGGAGGGGGTGAGCAGGCAGCTAAACAGCAGGGGTCATCAACGCACAATGCAACCAACCCTGTGGCCCGACACGTCACGTCAGATTCTGCGCTGCTGTCCACACGCATGCACGGCCCCTCCGCATTAAAGCTGCCACGGCTGACGGTCCTATCCTGTGGCCAGATGGTCCTACATGAGAGCAGAGAGCGATTGTTCACGTCAAGACAAAAGATCAGCAGACTGAATTATGTCGCAGGCCCGATAAACACAGACTGACTGATGCGAGCGAGCGAGAGAGAGAGAGAGAGAGAAAGAAAGACCAACCAATCACATCACACGCATCATCTGCTCATCTACTCAGGCCTGATCTCACATCCAGCGATGGAAGGCTGTAGAAAGAGCAAATAAACATAACTGAAACAACATTGCTATATCAGTAATTTAGTGTTCATCTCAGATTCACAATCCACAGTGCAGGTATGACAGTGTCAGCAGCACATGAAGGGGAATCAAAGTCCAAATTTAAAAAGAAAATAAAAGACTCAGAAAATCTGTCCTTCCAAACAAATGCAGAAAACTAATAAAACCAGACACTGTAGTGTTGATGAGATGGAGAAAGCTAGATAAACAAAACAACACAACCATGACACCTGTCAGATCACCTCACACAGACACACACAGAGACCCAGACACGCACAGACAGACAGACAGACAGACACACAAGTTTGCCACAGAGACCCAAATACACACACACTTATAAATGTCACTGGCTGTATTTAACGTGTGTGTACGACGTTATTATAACCTTGCTAAGCTATAGCGGCCAATGCACATATGTGCTTACAGTATATAAACAATGAACAATAAAGTTCTTACGCACGTCTCTTTAATGACACGTGTCACGTTATACAGGAACTGATGACGGTTTGATGGGTAAGGTAGCTATATTTAACTAATTAACTAACTGCAATAACACAGAAGGAAAAAGAAGCGCAAAACACTGCTGAATAAACCTTTCACGTGGATGAACTTATCAGTACAAAAGCAATAGCTAAGGCAAACATAAACACAAAGAGTTTGACAAAGTGTGAACATATGAACACAATTTGCTATTAAGTTTAAAATATCATCAATACATTAACACACACCCGAGGTTTAAATCTCACCTGCACACTGACGGCGGAGCAAGAGATTAATCAACGTTGCACGAGTCAAATACGGCAGAAGAAAGAAATCAAGCAGACATGACACACCGCTAAACCACGCCCTATGCTATAAAAGATGCCAGTGACGACACAGCGTTAAACCACACCCTAAGTTATAAAATACGCCCGCAACCGTGACGAATGCAAGTCCTTTAAACTGAGAGGACGCTTATGAATTTTTTAAAAGATATATATAAAAATATATCTGATATATCAGAATAGACTTACACTCCATAAATATAGCTCTTTACCTATACAGCATTTTTTGGCAACATACACATTTTCAACGCCGGAGAGTCAGCCGACATTGACTTAAATTTAGCACCTTCTTCATGCACGTGACGTCACCTTCGGCGAAAGTGCCTGCGCTTACGCCGCCACTGGGTGGCAAGACAGAGCGGCAGTAGTCTCAGCCTCAGACGTCACGCCCACAAACTGTTGGCTGAACTGTATGTGTGATTTGTGCAAGTTTTGCAACTCGCTTTCGACTGGTACAAAAGGCAGATTGTAATGTAACTAAATATCCTCTAATACACAATATATAACAATAAACAGAATTACAGTAAAAAGAATACACTTTATAATGTTTTGCAAACATATCCCAAAAATAGGATTACTCTAGCTTCCATAATATTCATGTATATGGAAAATGACCAATTAATTTACATTTTACCCTATAACATTTATATAATGTAATAATAACATTTGCTCACCTGGCTGTTTTACAGCGTTTGCTATTTCTCTCCACCGTGTCTTTTTCTCAGCGCAGTTGTGGTACATAAATGTAAAACGTCATACAGGCATTCATGCCTGAGTTCAATGTTTTCTTGGTGACATGCTGCTCATCTTTCCGTGTGACCTGAACCCCTGGTCGGATTGGCTGTAGCTCGTGACATCACAGGAGGTCGAGTCGCGCGACAGCTCCAGCATGCTAGATATTTTTCTGGTGTCGGCAACGCGTCTGCGAGCGTCTTTGATGCGTTGTTGGCTCTTTCATACCAACAGATTGGCGAACGCTAATCCCCCGCGATTTGCACCCGATCACACCCCGACCTGTCGGCGAGCGAACGACTTGCAAATCGGGCTCAAATCTGGCTTAAACTCATGTAGTGTGAACAGGGGCGCTGCTAAGGATTTTGGGCCCCATGAAAAGAATCTTGACAGGGCCCCCAACACAGCTGAGACTATTTTCATATTAATTTACATAAAATCATGCGCTTTTATGGTATTTTCACTACCAATGGGGTGAGAAAATTTTACTTGAATTAAGTGTTTAAGAAAAAATAAATCTTATTTCACAATTTTTTTCTCACCCCATTGGCAGATCATTTTGCTCGTTTTAAGGACGATTTCACTTAAATTGTATATTAATTTGTCTTAAAACTAGACTCATTTACTAAGGTCATTTTGCTCATCAAGAAAAAGCATCTTAATTTAAGAATTTTTAGATATTTCTACTGAAAACAAGATAAAAATACTAAGTAAGAAAGTCATTTTTTGCAGTGTTGAATGTTTAACTAAAACTGTGTATTGTAATTTTTTTCCAGCGTTTTCTTGACCTAACATGGGGAGAAAATTGAGTTCCCTTATCATGCACTTTTAACACTAGAGCGGCCACCAGTAGTCATTTTAACCGCAACAATGCATTGCAAAAAATGATTTTCAAGAAAAAAACTTCTTGTTTTCAGTAAAAATATCTAAAAATTCTTAAATAAAGATGCTTTTTCTTGATGAGCAAAACGACCCAAGAAAATAAGTCTAGTTTTTAGACTAAATGTAAAAAATATTACATTTAAGGGATTTTGTGCATAAAACAAGCAAAAAAGTCTGACAATGGGTAAGCAAATTTTTCTTGAATTTAGTGTTTAAGCAAAATGTTCAAGATTTTTTTGCTAAAAAAACTAGACTTATTTTCTTGGGTTGTTTTGCTCACCATGAAAAATCATCTTTATTTAAGAAATTTTTTATATTTTTTCTGAAAACAAGACAAAATACTAAGAATTTTTTCTTGAAAATAATTTTTTGCAGTGTGGTAATTATCTTTAACACTAGAACAAACAAGGCGTCATTTTGACCGTTTGAAATTTGCATAGTCAATAACTTTGTCTAAATAAATCACGTGCATAAATAAACGTGCTTACTTGTTGGAAAATGCTACCGTAGAGACCTGGGGCCTTGTGTACAAAGCGTGCGCGTTAGCACAGAAAAGTGCCGTAGGCTACGAACATTGTCACGGATGGGCGGTCCACTAACAATTTAGGCCTACTTACAAACCCACCTTGGTAACATAATGTCGACCCTTTGCCTCTTTCACTTCTTATTTTTTTCTCTTTCCGTTTTTGACTTCCAGATTTTTTAGGCATTTTCACTTCCTTGTCTGTCAAGTTGATATTCTGCCGGCACTATAAGTGAAGTCAAGCTGTGTTGCCTGGATTATACAATTTGGGCGGACTGAACCATTTTATGACAATTGAGAGGGGGGAAAGGGGCCCACAGACGTTTGTGTTTCCTAAACAAATAAATTTTTTGATACCAGGAAACAGCAAAAAGAATCATTTAAAGTAAATAATTTAGCACCACAATTTTGGGAGCTTTTCTGGGCCCCCTCTTACTCGTGGGCCCCGAGAATCGTCATTGTTTACCCCCCCTTTACAGCACCCCTGAGTGTGAACTTAGCTTAAAGCTAACGACTTGCAAATCGGGCTTAAATCTGGCTTAAAATCATGTAGTGTGAACTTAGCTCTAGCTTGTTGCACGTACGTTATTCGTCTGAATAACGTACGTGCGGATGAACGCTGCAGCACCCCCTGTTGGCGAGAGGGAGATTTTTTTAAGTAAAAATTTTTGCACAATTTATAGATAGGTTGCTCGGCGACGTCATTAACTGGTTGCGTACGCAACCGAGAGGCAGAAAGAAGAGATGTGTATTGTGTTGTAGGCTAGCAGCTGTGTCTGTAAGTCAAAATGCAAAGTTGTAGCGGGGATAATAGTACCAATAGAGCCAGTGCTGGGTGCCTGATGTTAAAATAAAGTAGATGCGACTATTATTATGGAATGATATTCCGGACAACACTAAAAAGGAATTGCAAATTGTATTTGCAATTGCGTTTCCTACTTGTGGGTGTAAAAACTGTGACTTAATTCAAACGCAAATGCAAACTGTTTTATAAACTTTATTATTTTATAAATCAGTCAATGAAGTATGCTAAATGATATTTCGATCAGAAAAATAATATATGAACATTTAGCTGACTTATTGACTAAATGTATTATAAAATTAATGCAGTCTAATATGTATCAAAATATCATATAACCTAAATTTCTTCAAAAGGTTAAATATTTTTGTAACCTTGGTATTTGTAGTAAAACAATATAAAAATGTTAATCTGTCTGACAAAACAAAGAGTGGTCGGTGGCTCAACGGAGTCAGCAACGAGTGACAGCGAGTCGGAAGACAAGCGGTCCCAAAGTTCCCCTTACGAAAATTAACCATGGTTTTATTGTGGTAAAGTGTAGTAACCATGGTTTTTGGTGTATCCCCCCCTAGAAATTTTACGTTCCCATAACGTTCTCAGAACGACCCCGCTGGTGTTAAGGACGTTGCCCATTAAAGTTCCAAGAACGTTATGAGACGGACGTGTTGTGGAGTTCCCTAAAGGGTTGGAGGACGTTATTTGGCAGACCTCCACGGAACATTCAGGACGTTCTGGAAATGTTGAGGGGACCATATTTTATGTACACTTTACGTTCCCATAATGTTCTCAGAACGACCCCGCTGGTGTTAAGGACGTTGCCCAGTAAAGTTCCCAGAACGTTATGAGACGGACGTGTTGTGGAGTTCCCTAAAGGGTTGGAGGACGTTATTTGGCAGACCTCCACGGAACATTCAGGACGTTCTGGAAATGTTGAGGGGACCATATTTTATGTACACTTTACATTCCCATAATGTTCTTAGAACGACCCTGCTGGTGTTAAGGACGTTGCCCAGTAAAGTTCCCAGAACGTTATGAGACGGACGTGTTGTGGAGTTCCCTAAAGGGTTGGAGGACGTTATTTGGCAGACCTCCACGGAACATTCAGGACGTTCTGGAAATGTTAAGGGAACCATATTTTATGTACACTTTACGTTCCCATAATGTTCTTAGAACGACCTCACTGGTGTTAAGGACGTTGCCCAGTAAAGTTCCCAGAACGTTCCAAGACTGACGTGATGTGGAGTTCTTTAAAAGGTTGGAGGACGTTATTTGGCAGACCTCCACGGAACATTCAGGACGTTCTGGAAATGTTAAGGGAACCATATTTTATGTAGAAATTTTATGTTCCCAGAACGACACTGCTGGTGTTAAGGAGATTGCCTAGTAAAGTTCCCAGAACATTTGAGACTCACCCACAACTTATCCAGAACCCCCAGAACATAGCCATAACTCAAACAATATATAATTATACTGTGAAATTGATACGGTTGGTGTGATGGAGGATAAAGGATGAGATGGAGATCATGATGAATCCAAAATTATAATCTTTAATTAATATAAAACAAGGAACATGGAAACTGGTAAACAGCAAAACACCCAACACATCACTATAAACAAGAACTGACCTAGACAAAGGGAAAAGCAGGGTATTTAGACAATGGAGTGATGAGGGGGATGACTGTCAGGTGAGGATAATAACAAACACAGTTCAGGTGAGAGAGTGAAAAGGATTATGGGAAATGAAGTCCAAATGGATGATGAACGGTTCCCCGTTCATCATCCATCTGGACTTCATTTCCCATAATCCTTTTCACTCTCTCACCTGAACTGTGTTTGTTGTTATCCTCACCTGACAGTGGAGAAACAAGCAGGAACAAATTGGGACTGTGACAAAAATGTATCATTGAGAAACACAAAAAATAATTGAAGTGAGATTACAGGAAAAACAAATAGAAGGTCAAAATCTGGCAAATTAACAGAAGGATAATAAAAAACAAAAACAAATAAATAGCCAAAAAATACAAAAATAACATAAAAGCTAACAAAAACCCACATTAATTAAATTGTTTTAAACAATAAAGATGCAATTAAAACAAAACATTTACATTTGGAGTGCATAAAATGTAACATATTTCAATATACAACAACTGGTTAAATAAAATAAAAAATAGCCCACAAAATATTAAATTTATGTTTACAGATGTGCAAATGTGTATTAGATATATAAATGTAAAAAAAATAACGCCATGTGATAAGGTCACAAGCTTGATAAACATCAACCTTTAGGAACTTCAATCTCCAGGTCTGGAGTCTGCAGAATAAGAGCATACAAATACAAATCCAGTTAAAAATATATTTACATAAAATGCATAAGTAAGGGCAAAAACACATATTACAAAACATCACAAATCCAAGAACTAAGATTTTTAACATTCAAATCGAGATGTGAAAAAAATATGTAGGAAGATTTCAGACTTCCGTAAAGATTTTCAAATTACCAACTTGAAGAAAAAAGCAATTACAAACTACAAAAATGTTAAGCTCCAAAACTTCTTGGTCAAGTATTTTTTATTGCCTGCTTCATTATTTGCCCTTATTCTTTACTACTTCAAACAATCCAAGACCCAGTACCTGAAACATTTTTAAAACATGATGTCACATTTAAGCCAAAACACTTGTGCTTTTGTATCTAATACTAATATTAGGCAAATTAACCCATACAAGAAATTACCTCATACAAAATTTAACAAATTCAATACATTCAATATTGTAATTTAAATCAAATTACACAAAGATAAATAATGAACATGACTCTTATGTTTTTAAATAATGTGTATTAAAGTTACACCTTCAGATTGCAGGAAGATACACTTCTTCAGGTTTGACAATGTGTGGTACATGACTTCTGCAAACAAAGCACAATAATGTTTAAATTTTTTTTGTAAGACAAACGCTAATTTATGATTCTTAGGTATTAAATTCCTTTACAACAGTATTTCCAAAAAGTGTCGATTTTTTTGTTTTGTACACAAAACATTTGATCTTCGGTTGGCATCTTTGTGGGCTGAGCATTAATTTATTTTGTAAAGATCGAACATCTTAAAGATTTTTTTAACATCCTCTTTATGAAAATTGTTTAGCTCACTGTAAGCCTGCATGTTTATCGTTATACTTTAAATGGCAAATAAGAATATATAGCCTAACATAGAAATAAAAAAACATCACAGAAAAGAATAGCAAATAAACAGAAAAAACATTCATGTAACTCGCTGTAGAACAACGAGTGAAATCTATGTAGGTTTAAAAAGAAAAGTATCTTAACTTACCTTACAGTATTATATAAAGACAAAACAAAGATCACGCGTCGTCAAGTGTGGCAGTTTGAATTTCATGCGACTTCCGGGTCCTCTTGTAAGCTGTAGCATTATGGGAAAGGTAGTACTTTTCATAAAACGTATTGAACGCTGTTGCTGTTAATTGACTACTGTTTCCAAGATGCATTGCAATCTACATCATCATATTCAGAGAGTACAACATAATACATATTAGTATAATATTATTTACTAGTATTTTTGTGCTTGTTAACACAATTTAATGTAAAGTCTTATTTAATTATTTAATTTGTCTTTGTCTGATGTACGATAGTGCAGACTGAATCACTCTTTTATTTTTCTTCATTCTGAAATCATTTATTTATTACTTTGTTTGTATGGTTCACTGCACATTGACACATCCTTTTTATTAACTGCCTATAAAAATAAAATGCTCTAACTGTAATTTCATATTTTGTCCTCCTAGTGATATCAGGAACATTATTAAACGACCAACAGAGGACCATGTGAGAACATTCTATTAATGTTCCAAATGTCCTCTTTGTAACGTTGCCATGTGACCACAGCATAACCAATATGGAACGTCTTCCTACAGTCATATCAGGAACGTTATGATATGACCAAAATAATACCATGTGGGAATGTTCTGTTAATGTTTCAAATGTCCTTTCTGTAATGTTCTTTTGTGACCACAGGATAACCAATATGGAATGTCATCCTTCAGTCATATCAGGAACGTTATGATATAACCAAAATAGTACTGTCACAGGAGTGACGATCTTTTAGGCGGAACCAAAAATTGTTTCCGCCCGGGCCGGTAAGAGAAGACACCGGACATCCGGTAGCGCCGCGGACGCTGTAATCAGCTGAATTACATACAGCTGAGAGTTATTGACAGGAGCGCCGGGTGATTGGATGAGGACGACATTCAGGAGAGTATTTTAGAGCAGTTTGAACCACAGTTTGTGTGCTTAGTATCCCTGTTGTTGGTGTGTATGGAGCGCTGAGTTAGGCTCACCGGGTACGCTGTGTTGGATTGTTGTATTGCTCTCTCTCTCTCGTCTGGATTCTAGACTTACATTGAGGAAGATACCGAAGACCTTATAGGTGGAGGGATTAAACGAATGCTGATCTTGGAGGAAAGAAACAAAGGCAAGACGCACCGTTGTGAGTATACGTCTGTGGAAAAGTGTTGATGGTGGCTGGAAAACGCCCTATCTGTGCATCTGAAATTTGTTGCAGTGTGAAGGCAATCTAAAACGGAGAAATTACAGCAGTTGTGAGTAATGGAAACCCTCTTATGGGAGTGCTGTGTATATGATTGACCTGTATGTTTCTCTGAGTGTTTCTGAAAGAGAGTGGAGGGCCCTACCCCTGAGCTAGTGTGGTGGGTGAGCCGAAGGGTCTGTGTGAGGAAACCAACTCCAGCGACGAAAACCAACACTAGGCCGTGTCACCATCGCTACCTTTTCGTCCAGAGCAAAGTACAGGAAGACGGGCGTCTAATGTGTGCACTGAGTGGTGGGTGAGTTTTGGATGTGGAAATTTTCACTTGAAGTGGTGCCGTGTAATGCTGTGTATTGCAGTGGGATTGCTGTTGTCTTGTCTGACGTACCCCCGCCTCCAGTCACTCGCTCTTGAGACGACGAAGAGGAAAGAACGGTCCTAGAGTAAGACCTGTACATGATTATGCTGAGAGTGTGTTTCAGTTTTCAAATCACGGAGTGGTATCTCGAAGTATTTTCCCAGCCAAACGCTCGGCGGACTTGAGCTTAGGAGTGGCGGTGAAGAACTGTGCTACTGACGGTGCGTGAGTATTATCCATGATATTGTTCCCTTACCTGTGTCTTTTTGATCAACATAGAGCCTGAGGCGAAGGAGATCCGCCGGCCCGAGGTCTCGACGAAAAGGCGCCCCGGTCCAGTTTTCGATCGACCAACGGGTCTCGAGGAAAGGGCAGCGCTCGACCCGGTGTGCCGGCGTGACGGTTCTCGCCCCTCTATAGACGAAACGAGCTCGCCGAGAGGGTTTTGGCCCCCGGCGCCACCTAGGAAACCACCGTCCAGTTGACGCACCGCATAGCCAGCCACCGTAAGTCCGCACCCTGTTAAGTGAAATACAACTTGTTAAAACTGCCTAATCGACAGGGAAGAGGAGTGTGTCGTGAAAGCTGTGCAGAGAGCCATACCTATCCAAAGCTGTAGTCAGCGACGAGTCATCTGTGGAGAGAGAGAGACAGCGTGAATGTCGAGATAACGAACTGTGGAGAGAGCCATACCTACCCAAAGCTGTAGTCAGCGACGAGGTGAGAGACACCATTGGAAACCGATTCACTGTGCCCTTGTGTCCCAGCAGTCATCTGTGGAGAGAGAGAGACAACGTGAATGTCGAGATAACGAACTGTGAAGAGAGCCATACCTACCCAAAGCTGTAGTCAGCGACGAGGTGAGAGAAACCATTGGAAATCGATTCACTGTGCCCTTGTGTCCCAGCAGTCATCTGTGGAGAGAGAGAGACAGCGTGAATGTCGAGATAACGAACTGTGAAGAGAGCCATACCTACCCAAAGCTGTAGTCAGCGACGATGTGAGAGAAACCATTGGAAATCTATTCACTGTGCCCTTGTGTCCCAGCAGTCATCTGTGGAGAGAGAGAGACAGTGTGAATGTCGAGATAACGAACTGTGGAGAGAACCATACCTACCCAAAGCTGTAGTCAGCGACGAGGTGAGAAAAACCATTGGAAGCCGAGTCACTGTGTCCTGGTGTCCCAGCAATCATCTGTGGAGAAGGAGAGAGCAGGGAAGGAGAGTGAGTCGATCAGCGAGGAGCTGTGCGAGATAGGCGGTGAACCGCCTCGAGCGAGCCACAGGTACACGGAATAGGAACAAGCTCATACAAACACTGACTTTGATTTATTCTGCCTCCAGGAAGGAAGAGGAGCGCGCCACGGGCAGAGGGAACCAGAGGCGGGAGCCCGTTCCCCGACGCAACCCCCACCCCCCTGTCACTTACTTGCTCGTGGCCCCCCTGGAAGGCAGAGCCGGATTTTAGTTTTTAATTTCCCTTTTTCCCAATCCCCAGTACTTTTTAAATATTTAAATAAATAAAGAATATTTTTATACTTACCTGTTCCTCGTTGTTGTCTGGTCATTGGGTTGGTTTTGGGGACCCTTCTCGAGGTGGAAGTTTAGAAGGGGCGTGGCTTAAACATTAGCGGCCCGCCCTTGGCTTGTGACAGTACCATGTGGGAATGTTCTGTAAATGTTTCAGGTGTCCTCTCTGTAACGTTCTTATGTGACCACAGGATAACCAATATGGAACGTCTTCCTACAGTCATTTCGAGAACGTTTTTATCTGACCGAAATAGTACCATGTGGGAATGTTCTGTTAATGTTCCAAATGTCCTCTCTGTAACGTTCTTATGTGACCACAGGATAACCAATATGGAACGTCTTCCTACAGTCATTTCGAGAACGTTTTTATCTGACCGAAATAGTACCATGTGGGAATGTTCTGTTAATGTTCCAAATGTCCTCTCTGTAACGTTCTTATGTGACCACAGGATAACCAATATGGAACGTCTTCCTACAGTCATATCAGGGAACGTTTTATCTGACCAAAATAGTACCATGTGGGAATGTTCTGTAAATGTCTAAGGCGTCCCCCTAAAGTCACACGAGGAACCTTGAACTGCAAGACTTTTATAACTAACAAAGGACGTTTTAGGAATGTACCTAATGTTCTCTAAAGGTTCAGGTCTTTTCATCCTCTTTAGAGAACTTTTAGGGAACGTTGCGAAAGGTCACGAGAACGTCACCTTCTACGTGGGTTATTACTATCAGCAAAACCATGGTTTAACTATGATTTTTGAAAACCATGTTTTTTTAAATGTAGTAAAACCATGGTTAATTTTCGTAAGGGTCAGGTTCAGCACGAGATGTTTCTCGTCATAATCGTCGTGGGGAAACAGGATAAAAGCTGCAAATGCGATCTTTCTGGAGAGGGTGAGAGAAATCTATGTAGACTGATGCTTTAGAACCCTGAAGAAAGAATATTTATTGAAGGAGAACGCAAGAAGTGGGTGTTTTTTGTTCTCAGTTAAAACGCATTAAGCCAGTCATCCCCGTCCTTCCATAACCAATCACTATTAAAATAAAATGTTATTAGCACGAATTAAAGTAATCTGTAAAGGCAAAGAGAGAAATGCAAATCTGCACGTCGCTCATGAGCCACGGGTTATAAAAATGCTCTCACTGCGTAAAAATGGTCTCTGCAGCCGCATTGAGGAGCCATATGATGACAAAAGTAAACAGAAAGATCGGTTCACGAGATCGGCAAATTTAACAAGGACCGATCGAGTCATTTAATGCCGTGATCGGCCGATACCGATCTCTGGCCGATCGATCGGAGCATCCCTAGTGTCTGATAAATGCATGGTGCAAAGGAGGTTGTAAAACTCTTCAGAAAGACCAGTCATAATTTTTATTAATACTTTGACTTAAATAGTGACATTTTTACATTTAAAATATCTGCTAATGATGAGAACATATTGATTATTATGTACATATAGAAAATCGGCCAAACATATCGGCCATCGGCTGCCCTGATTTCTAAAAATCGGCATCGGCCAGAGAAAAAGCATATCGGTCGACCTCTACTTCAAACTATAACTGTCAGATTAATAATCTGGTTTCTATTAAATAGTATTAAGTCTGACTGCATGTTTATAGATATATTCATAGATGTAGAATAATAAGAGACAAGAGTAAGGCACCATCTTTGTAAAACTGCGTTTAAAAAGTACTAACTCTGGTATTTTAAGTATTTCTAATAGCTAATAAATGAATGGCAAAAACCCAACTGTTACAACACTGCTTATTCAATGTATAATAAACAGATAATTATAATAATAATGATACTAAATTCTGAACAAAAATGTAATTCAAAATAGTCTTGTATCGTGATGCGCATTGTATCGGGGCCCTTGTATCGGGATACGTATCGTATCGGGAAATTGTTGGCGATACACAGCCCTAACATGTAGACACATTTTTTTTGTTTGGGTCTGTAATGAATGCTTCCTAAAAACCTCTCTCAGATAGCTCTATTAGGGTGGGGGATTTTAAACAAGTGGTTTTGCACCTATTTGGCTCCCCCTACTGGCCTAACTTGCAATCTCATTACTAATTGGCTGACTTTGCTGCCACTCAAAAAATGTAGCCAATTATTTTAAAGTGGAGGGGCAGTTAGAGGCCTGTGATGTCATAAGCATCAGTTTTTCAGATTGGGCTGTTTTCTGGCTGACATTTCTAAAAGAGGAATTTCTATGAGACTGAGATGTTTAGCATATTTAGCACTTTTTGTATGTTTGTGAATGTGGGTAGACTACCATTATTCAACAAAGACAAGGTAAAAATGGTTTTTGATTCTCTGTCCCCTTTAAAATTAAAGCAGCTCAAATAGGCATTTTAGTCTGGGACTAGGATAAGCCCTGTCTGCGAAACTGCCCCTAAATTTACTAATATACTCGCTTGTAAAGTTTATTCATAGCTGTATTTTGCTACTTAGGTTGTCAGTCGATTTTTCTGTGTTTTCCCCTGCTTCTATTAATGTAAAGCTGCTTTGAAACAATTAACAAGTGTGAAAAGCGCTATATAAATAAAATTATATAAATAAATAAAATAAAATAATAAAAAATAAATAAAATTGAATATAATTGCAAAAATTTGGACATCATATAACACACTAATGATGCCCAAAACTAGAAGTTACCGACTTCTTATTGTCTTGCTAAGCTACACACCAAACAAATGTCATTACGAGTTTGCAAACTTTATTGTATTATTAAAATATATGTATTAAAACATATGTGCAGTTTTTATGCTCTGATCTTATACAGTACACTGTTCAATAAAACCATTTAACGGACAAAGTTAATTAAGAAACAAAACTCACAAGGCGCTTTAAATGTTTCTTATTTATTTGTTTATTTAAAGACAGCTAATTAAATATAAAGAATGGAAATACCAAATACTAAGCACACTAAGCACATATACAAATTGTATTGGTAAACCAATAATAATAATAATAATAATAATAATAAATATAGCTGCAAGCAGCAATACCGGGGTCAAGCCAAACATGGCAAAAAATGATTTAAGTCATGATTTAAGATCTAAGTTTGCATTAGTTTTATGAAAAAATGTGAAATTTTTTGTATCTTGAGACCACTAGGTGGCGCTGTGCCGAAACAATAGATGGTGCCTCAGGGCATGACAGTGATGACACATACAAAATTTAGTGTAAATACAATAAAGCGATACGGAGATATAGCCTTAAATTACTTGACCACTAGGGGGCACTGACCAAACAATAAATTGTGACTCAGGTCTTGATTGTGATGACACCCACCAAATTTGGTGTAAATACAATAAAGAGATGCAGAGATATAGCTTCAAATCTCTTGACCACTAGGGGGCGCCGAAAAGTTTACAAGTCCTCCCAGAACATGTTGCTGATGAACCATACCAAGTTTCATAACAATAGGCAATTGCGTTTCTGAAATACTTGAACTTAAAGAAAAAATTCAAAATGGCCGACACACAAAATGGCCAACCAAAAACCATTTGGTATCGTTTGACTCGGCATGCCTCAAGAAATCTAACAAGACCAGTCTCATAATTTTACATTCAAGTTTGCAGTAGTTATAAGCAAAAATAGACATTTTTTATATCTCGTGACCAGTAGTGGGCAGTGTGACGAAACGGTGCATGCACCCTCGGGTCATCACTTTTATGACATATACCAAGTCTCATATTAATACGCAAAAGTTTTGCGAAGATACAGGCTCAAACACATTTTGGCGTGCTCCCCCTCGCATTCTTTGATGCATTATACGACAACGGATAGGTCTACCGAAAAGCTTTTGATAACTTTTTGTCTAGAGTATTTCTAGATGATGCATACCAAAAATCAAGCCAATCACACAAGCGCTCTAGGAGAAGTTCGAAAAAGTAGGTGTTCAATATAATTCAAAATGGCCGACAGGAAGTAGGTTTGACTCAGACATATTTGGTACAGTCGGACTCAGCATGAGCCAATGAATCAATAGAGTAAAGTCTCATTTCAATGTGGCAAATGAATCAAATGCTATAAAGATTTTAAACAATTTCTTTACATATCCTGACCACTAGGTGGCGCTGTCCTAAAGACTTATAGGTTTGCTAAGAACATGTCACTGATGAACCATACCAAATTTCGTAGCGATACGTCATTCTGTTTTTGAAATACTTCACCTAATGAGAAAATTCAAAATGGCCGACACCCAAAATGGCCGACCGAAAACCATTTGTTATTGTTTGACTCGGCATGCCTCAAGGAATCTAACAAGACCACCTTCATGATTTTAGACTCAAGTTTGAAGTAGTTATAAGCGAAAATAGGCATTTTTTGAATCTCGTGACCACTAGGTGGTGCTGTGACGAAACGTTGCAGGCACCCTCAAGTCATGACTGTAATGACATATACCAAGTTTTGTGTCGATACGCTTAAGTTTTGCGAAGATACGGCCTCACGTCCATTTTGGCGTGCTCGCCGCCGTATATGTTGTCACGGTATACGAGAACACATTGGTCTATCTAAAAGCTTTTAATAAATTTTTGTCAGGGGTGTCTCTAGATGCTACATACCAATAGACATGCAAATCGGACAAACGATCTAGGAGGAGTTCGAAAAATTAGGTTTTACGGAAAATTCAAAATGGCGGAAAGATGTGCATGACACAAATGACATCAATGTGTGCATTTGAATCATCATGAGCCAAGGATTCAGAGGAAACAAGAATTTAGTTTCTAGGACTCACGGGTCAGAAGTTATGAGCATGAACATAAGTGGATTTTTGAACTGTTGGTGGCGCTAGAGGGTTTGAGTCAGACACACCAATGTTGCTATAGTAACACTGTATATATATATATATATAAGGTATACTTTTTTCTCGCGTCCGCGTCCGGCTCGCGCGCGCACGCGTCCGCGCAACTTTCCGAGTATAGTCCCCGCGGCTACACGCGGATGGCCGCGTTCGACACTATACGCAATACAAATGATTTCTTATTCAAATTATTAGTTTAACAGGCTGTCAGGGCAACACTGATTTGGCGACATTTACAGTACATTAAAAAATTAGGATAGGTGAAGACAGTGCTTTAAGTGGGCCGGAACGCCCCGGTACTCAGTACCGCCACTTCCAAAAATAGCTCTTGAGCGTACCACCACCTATCTGTGCGCCCAGAACGTGCTTTTAGCGTACCGGAACGCTCATTTGCACATCTGTTTAAAAAACAGAGGTTTAATTTAATCCTTTGGCTGCGCTGCGGCTTTTCAGAGCGCCCTTAATGTACGCTTCCTAATTCGTCCCACCGAGAGCAGAGACTACATTACCCATACACACTTGCGTTTACAAGTTAAAAGTGCATGCGTCGGTCAGTCAACATGAGCCGTTTCTCAATATGCGATCTATTTCGACCTCACTCAGACCGTCACCACGGTCTTATCCTGAATGACGCCATTCTTCTGCCTATCCTCGAGACCTAATATCAACAATGTCAGGTGACTGACCCTAGGTTGGCTATATAACATCCGGATGAACCAACCACTTCCTCTTGCCTTTCTCGCCTCAATCTGAGACCGAAGCGGTAGAGCGCATTTTCTGAATCTATTTACAGGAGAAGACTAAACGTTTCAATCCGTCACGTTTTTTTCGTGCAGGTGCTTTATGTCCCTGAGGATTGCGAGGGTTTTCTTCTCATTTATCTATCTCGGCGCGTTGTTGGAACGCTAGTCGGTGAGTACTTCTCATTTTAGTTTGTTTTTCAGGTGCTCTGTCTTACGTCAGCTGTTCGCAGCAGACAGTTGTTTTTCCATTACAGTTTACTGCGTGTACGCACGTAGAATGATGGATATATAATTTTCATAAGACCATATGATTTTCTAGCAGTTTTGTTCGCAAACTCAGTTTTGAATTTATTACGAGCGGTGATTCGTCACAATCAATATTATAATGGTACACGGTTAATTATATTGTTTAACTAATACCAAGTAGTTTATTTTTCAAAATTACAGTTTATAAATAGATAAATAAAATAAAGTGTTTTTTTCTGCCAACCTAAGAGTTCTGTTCGCAGACTTAAAAGGTGATTTAATGAAGGGTGATTCGTCACAATCTATTTGTTAATGGCATGTTATTTGTGTTTGTTAACTAAATGCCAGACAGTTTATTTTGAGATTTTGTTTATCTTCCATCAGTAAAAATACTGTGATTTGTTACAGCTAATTGTTACTTTCTTTTTCATATCTTAGACTGTTATCATATTAAGTGAACTCTGACTTTTCATTATGAGTCACTCAAATTGTAGATTTTGTCAATCGGTTATGCACCCACGGGATGGGCACCGGGAATGCCCCTCCTGTTTGGGTATGCAGCATTTATTAGATGACATTGAAAGCCCATGTGCAGCTGCAAAGGAGCTTTCCTTACAAGAAAGAATACAGAGAGCAAGACATTCAACTGGTGGCAGTAAAGTGATTCCCAGTGGGTCTTCTCAAAACCGTAAGAGGCCTGATGAGTCCACTGTATCCTCATACTCTGACACGCCTCAGGATAAAAGGGAGAGTGCTGCGGCAACTCAAGAACCCAAAGATGACACACAATTACATATTTTGGCAGCATTACGTGACTTAGCTAGTAAGCTTGAAACGCGTAGTTCTCCAGTAGGCACACAACCATCTGTACTTACTGTTGCACCCTCTCTCAGAGATGATTTAACATCATGTCAGGAAGAGAGGGAGGTTTCTATGGATGCTGTATCACTTCACGCTAATAATTCTTTGTATGGTAGTAGTGAGGGGGATGCTGAAGAAAATGAAGAAGAGGAGTCTAAGTCAGACGTGTCAATAGGGAATCCTCAGTCTGATATTCTTTCACACATCTTAAGCGCAGCAAGGATACTGGGCCTTGATACTCAGGAAGAAGCTGCCGCAGCCCCAGCCCCCACACAAGGTGTATGGACGGGCATTTCTCATACACAACCTCCTGTGTCTATTCCTGTGGCTGATGATTATTCCCAGATCCTAAGGAAAGCCTGGAATAGCTGCACCCCAGTTTAACGCAGGCTGTAGACGGTTTGCTAAATTAAATTATCACGCTGAGAGTGGTATGGGAAACATGCCTCCAGTGGAGCGAGAGATTGCAACATTAACAGCTCTGGGACCAGACAAAGTTACAGACAATCCTCGTTGTCCTGGTAAAGAATGTCAAAAGACTGATCGATTAATGAGCCAAGCGTATGTCACAAGGTGACGATCTTTTTAAGGGCGGAACCAAAGTTAGGGAAGTTTTGGTTCCGCCCGGAAGGTTTCCCCACCGGGCCACATACGAGGACGGACCTTCTCACTTCCTGGTTTCCAGGACAACGGAATCAGGGGTTGACGAGCCGCAGGTGAGAGGAATGAAGCCAGCGAAGGGTGATTGGAGGCCGTATGAAATATATAGCTCTGCTGTAACACAAAGAGGGGGGTTCGAACACGAAGAGCGATGAACACGAAAGCGATGGACACGAGAGCGATGCACACGGGGAGCGATTGACACGGGGGAAGCTCCTTTGCCACAGGCAAACAAAGACACGCACCTTTTGAAGAGCCCGAAGGCTCTGTTGATCCGGGGATCGCTGAAGCGACTGGAAAGAGGACAGAGCCACAGGAGGCGAAAGGAAGGCAGGCGGGGATCTTTAAGAAGGAGCACCCCGAAGTGTGCTTAGTATCCCTGTTGTTGACTTACATCGAGGAAGATACCGAAGACCTTATAGGTGGAAGGATTAAACGAATGCTGATCTTGGATGAAAGAAACGAAGGCAAGACGCACCGTTGTGAGTATACGTCTGTGGAAAAGTGTTGATGGTGGCTGGAAAACGCCCTATCTGTGCATCTGGAATTATTACAGCGTGAAGGCAACCTAGGACGAAGAAAGTACAGCAGTTGTGAGTAACGAAACCCTCTTATGAAAGTGTTGTGCATGTATCTGACCTGTATGTCTCTCTGAGTGTTCCGAAAGAGAGTGGACGGCCCTGCCCCTGAGCCAGCGCGGTGGGTGAGCCGAAGGGTATTTGTGTGGAAACAACTCCAGTGACGAAAACAAACACTAGGCCGTGTTACCATCTCCATATTCTCGTCCAGAGCAAAGTAAAGGAAGACAGGCGTCTATTGTGTGCACTGAGTGGTGGGTGAGTCTTGGATGTAGAAATTTTCACTTGAAGTGGTGCTGTGTAATGCTGTGTATTGCAGTGGGATTGCTGTTGTCTTGTCTGACGTACCCCCGCCTCCAGTCACTCGCTTTTGAGACGACGAAGAGGAAAGAACGGTCCTAGAGTAAGACCTGTACTTGATTATGCTGTGAGTGTGTTTCAGTCTTCGAATCACGGAGTGGTATCTCGAAGTATTTTCCCAGCCAAACGCTCGGCGGACTTGAGTTTAGGAGTGGCGGCGAAGAACTGTGCTACTGACGGTGTGTGAGTATTACCCATGATATTCCTACCCTACCTGTGTCTTTTTGATCAACACAGAGCTTGAGGCGAAGGAGATCCGCCGGCCCGAGGTCTCGACGAAAGGGCGCCCCGGTCCAGTTTCCGATCGACCAACGGGTCTCGAGGAAAGGGCAGCGCTCGACCCGGTGAGCCGGCGTGACGGTTCTCGCCCCTCTATAGACCAACGAGCTCGCCGAGAGGGTTTTGGCCCCCGGCGCCACCTAGGAAACCACTGTCCAGTGGACGCACCGCGTAGCCAGCCACCGTAAGTCCGCCGCCCTGTTAAGTGAAATATAGCTTGTTAAAACTGCCTAATCAACAGAGAAGAGGAGTGTGTCGTGAGAGCTGTGCAGAGAGCCATACCTATCCAAGGCTGTAGTCAGCGACGAGTCATCTGTGGAGAGAGAGAGAGACAGCGTGAATGTCGAGATAACGAACTGTGAAGAGAGTCATACCTACCCAAAGCTGTAGTCAGCGACGAGGTGAGAGAAACCACTGGAAACCGATTCACTGTGCCTTTGTGTCCCAGCAGTCATCTGTGGAGAGAGAGAGACAGCGTGAACGCCGAGATAACGACTTGTGAAGAGAGCCTAGAAGGGCCGTTATTTTAAGTTCCCCCTTTTCCCTGCCCTATTTATTATTTTTAAGTAAATTAAATAAAATACATTTTAATTTATGCCTACCTTGTGTGTTTGGTCATTGGGGTGGCTTTGGGAATCTCCTCGAGGTGGAAAAAGGGGCGTGACCTTATTTACATCTGGGTCCACCCCGACTTGTGACACGTATAATGCAGCTACCCGGGCCGCTCGATCAGGAAATGCTTTGGCAATAGTGTTGGGTGCCTTGAGGAAAGTTGTCAATACAGAAGAGCGTGATGTCATGAACCTAATTGACACAGCACTTATCACACATTCGCAGCTTACCAGGGATATTGGAGCATCTATGTCTTCAGCAATTTTAGCCAGAAGACAGATTTGGTTAGCTCAAACAGATTTGCCTGAGACTATTAGGAGAGAACTGACTAGTATGCCAGTGGTTCCAGGACGGGTATTTCACACTGATTCCCAGTCCTTACTGGATACTGCTGACCAGGCAAGATGCAGAAGAGAATCAGTTCAGCAAACGTTTGGTGGACCTACTAGATATGGCCATAGAGCTGCTCATTCCTTTCAGCCCTCACGCTTTCCTCATTCAGAGCCTTGGGGGCATGACAGAAGACGGACTAGGGGTTACCAGTCCCATGACAGGGGAACTAGACCATTTTACCAAACTCCCCAAATGGACCAGTCCCACACTCCAGGTAGGGGAGGACCTCTTAAAAGGCGTCCTACCAGGGGTTTCAAACCCAGAGGAGGCCATGCATAGCAGTCTTGGAGTCGCCGGAGAATGCTCCCAACTATGCCTGTACAGTTGGGAGAAAGTAACATCAGATCCTTGGGCTCTAGATACCATCAGGAAAGGATACAGGATACAATTCCGGCGACGTCCTCCTACCTTTTCAGGGGTTCACATGACTATAGTCAGAGACCCAGCCCAGGCAGAAATCTTGACCAACGAGATCATGGTCTTACTACAGAAAAAAGCAATTGTACAGATAAACACCAACAAACAGCTAACTGGGTTCTATTCGAAATATTTCCTAGTACCCAAGAAAGATGGCGGGCTTCGACCCATTCTGGACTTACGAAAACTGAACAAATTCATAAAGGTATTACCCTTCAAAATGCTGACTACAGTACAAATTCTGGAATCCATAGAACTGGGAGAATGGTTCACTTCCATAGATCTAAAGGATGCATATTTCCAGATCTGTCAGGATCATCACCCGTTTCTTCGCTTTGCCTTTCAAGATCGGGTTTATCAGTTCAGGGTCCTCCCATTTGTCCTGTCTCTGTCTCCAAGGGTCTTCACCAGGGTGGTCTCAACAGCCCTTCGTCCTCTTCAGTGTGCAGGTTTGAAAATTTTGTCATACCTGGACGACTGGCTAATTTGTGCTCCTTCCCGCAGTCAAGTTATGAAGGACACAGAAATAGTTCTTCAACATGTCCAATCTCTTGGCTTCAAAGTGAACTGGGAAAAGAGCAATCTAATTCCCAGACAACAGACAGTGTTTGTGGGAATTTCGCTAGATTCCAGACTGATGACTGCATCGTTATCACCCCAGAGGGTGGTACAATTGTTACGTCTAGCCCAGTCATTTCGCCTGAACAAGAAAATAAAGTTAATACAATTTCAGCGATTGTTGGGTATGATAGCAGCAGCAGCAGTGGTGATTCCACTCGGCCTTCTCAAAGCACGTCCTCTACAGCGGTGGCTGAACAGTTTTCAATTACATCCCAAATTGCACAGACGTGTAAGAATAAAGGTCACACGGAAGTGTATCCAAATGTTACGTCCTTGGAACAGCAATGCGTTGCTATCACAAGGGGTTCCCCTAGGCAACATCCCAGCGAGGCGGTCTGTGATAACAACGGATGCCTCTCTATCGGGATGGGGAGCAGTGTGGGAAGGCAGGTCCATCAGGGGTCTCTGGGAATCCCCTTGGACCTTAGAGCACATCAATGTGTTGGAACTCAGGGCAGTGCATCTCTCCCTGAGAGCTTTTCTCCCATTATTACAGAACAAACATGTCTTGATAAGAACAGACAACATGTCTGCAGTGTTCCACATCAATCACCAAGGCGGCACAAGATCAGCACAATGCCTCCAGGTGGCAAAGGAACTGCTTTCCTGGGCATTTCCGAAACTCCAGTCACTCAGGGCAGTATATATTCCGGGAGTAGCAAACAAAGCTGCAGACTTGTTATCCCGAACCGGACCTCTCCCGGGGGAATGGCGTCTCCATCCCGAAGTCGTGAGGCTCATATGGGGTCAGTTCGGTGTGGCGAAGATCGACCTGTTCGCGACTGCCGAGACAACCCATTGCAATCTATGGTACTCCTTGAACAACCAGGGGGATCCCCTGGGGATAGATGCACTATCTCAAGAATGGCCGGAAGGGTTGTTGTACGCTTTTCCTCCCCTACCTCTGATTTCGCTGGTGCTCAGGAGGATAGCATTGGGCCATCACAAAGTCTTACTTGTAGCCCCGAGGTGGCCAAAGAAGCATTGGTTTCCGGCCCTTGTACATCTGATCCAAGGTCACCCTTGGCAGTTACCGAAGAGAGCCGATCTCCTCTCCCAAGCAGAAGGCCAGATTTGGCACCCCAGACCACAGATGTTACGTTACAACTATGGGTATGGCCCTTACTAAGTCCCTCTCTAAAGACTTAGATGAAGCTGTGTTAAGGACAATAAATAGTTCTAAAGCACCCTCTACATGGAGTAATTACTCTAGCAAGTGGCGAATATTCTCAGCATGGTGTCAAGACCATCAACTAAATTCAGCCGATTGTGACACCAGTATGGTTCTACGGTTTCTGCAAACATTACTGAGCTCCGGAAAATCAGTCAATACCATAAAGGTTTACATTGCAGCTATTTCCCACTTCCACACGTTAATAGATGGTGTAAGTGTTGGTAAACACCCCTTGGTATCTTGATTCCTTAAGGGGGCACATCGTTTAAACCCTGGGAGATTTATGAGATCTCCTACTTGGGACCTTACCATTGTTTTACATTCTCTGACCAAAGCACCTTTTGAGCCTTTGGAAGAAACTGATCTTAAGTTGTTGACATGGAAGACCGTTTTCCTCCTGGCGATATGTTCAGCCAAGAGAGTTGGTGAATTGCATTCCTTATCAGTAAGTGAAGACTGCTTGAGATGGAAGGCAGAAAGAACAGGGGTTTTTCTTTGGCCAAACCCATCATTCCTACCCAAGGTTCTTAAGCTTAGTACAGTAAATCAGGTAATTGAGCTTGATGCTTCCCAACCTGACCCTCTTTGTTCAGGTACAGGGTTAGATAATTATACCCTTTGTCCTGTTAGAGCGTTGCACACATACATTGAGCACACTCGACCATTGCGGCACGCACACACAAACTATTTGTATGCTTTGATAAGAGGTGTACAGGTAAGCCTGTGTCTAAGCAACGTTTGTCTCATTGGATTGTTGATACAATTTCACAAGCGTATTTCAGCCAAGGTCTGCCCATTCCTGGTGAGCTGGTTGCTCATTCTACCGGGAGCATGGCTACTTCCTGGGCAGCAATCAAAGGAGTGGCACTCTCAGACATTTGTGCTTCAGCCTCTTGGAGTACTCCATGTACGTTCACAAAGTTTTATAGGATTAATGTGACAAATCCTAACTCTTTAGGGTCTACTGTTTTATCTGTAGCTAAACTACCAGGGAAGGGGAAAGATACTAATCCCTCGTGACCCTGATGTTATAAGTCATCCAGGATAAGACCGTGGTGACGGTCTGAGTGAGGTCGAAATAGATCGTAAGTTATGTCCATAACTATGGATCTATGAGACCGAACGATGACCGTCACCATTTCTTGTCACTCGGGACGAGCTGGGGCGTTCCAGGCAAGAGGAAGTGGTTGGTTCATCCGGATGTTATATAGCCAACCTAGGGTCAGTCACCTGACATTGTTGATATTAGGTCTCGAGGATAGGCGGAAGAATGGCGTCATTCAGGATAAGACCGTGGTGACGGTCATCGTTCGGTCTCATAGATCCATAGTTATGGACATAACTTACGTTCTTGTCTGTACTTGCGTTCTTGTGGACTCGTGAAACGTCATCAGTCGCGGCCCAAGTACTGTTCCAATTTAAAGTTCGCATCAAGCCCAAGTTCACATAAAATCCCCGGATGTGTTCTTGATCCGCCCATTTTATCGAGGATGCATCAGAGGAGACTTGTGTGGACTTATGACAGCGAAGTTTCCCAGAATGCATTTCGCGTCAGGAGTTCGTTCTTCCGAGTCTGAACTTGCAAGTTTGAACTACGAAGGACACAAGTCCGAGTTTGGCGTACTTGGTATTGAGAAACGGCTATGGTCTGGACTGATGAGGTGTGTGTTTGTGTGTGAAACGCGCAGCAGTAGCAGTAGTTTTACCACCCGCAAAATGGAAAACAATGGGACAAAATAAATGACTTTCGACTTTCGAGTTTCAAATGGCCAGTATTTTGTTATTCTTGAACCCATAGACATGGTCTTTATGTAATTTAGAAAAAAAAATGTTTCAAGCTCTTTCTATCTGAACAACTAGTTTTAGCATTTAACCATGCTGAAAATTCCACTCACATATCTACCTTTTGCACATTTAATTTATGTTCAAAAGCTCTACAGTAGCTCTTTCTAATGGTATTTTTTCAAAATCCTTTTGCACATTCCATCCATGCTCAGCAGCTATCTCTATCTCAAGCAAATCCACAAACTTATAAAAGGATTTATTATTTTTTACAAGGTCTTCTGTTGACTGCTGAATATAAAACCCCTTCAATATAGGAGTCGAGTCAGCAAAAAAAAAAAAAATAGAGTACCGGTGTTGTGTCGAACTCAGTTCCCCCTATGTTTCCCTTTAGTGTAGTGCTTTTATAGCGTTTTCATCACGTTACATTTAGAAAGATTAAAGATTTGAATTGGTTATACTAAAAAGGCATAATATCATGTATTTTATAATACAATTTATTAAATATTTCATACATTTGACAGTTTTCTATTAGGGTATTTCTTTTAAAATATAGCCTTTTTCTTTTTTTCCTTTACTGGTTGTTTTAAAAATGTAATGTTTGCATACATAATTAAATAAATATTATACATATAATCTGATTCATACTGTAAAAATAATTGACTTACCATTAAGAACAATACAGATACATTACAGAAATGCACACATATACATCTCAGTAGCCATTAAAACTTTAAATATATAAATAATAAAACCTATAACGTGATTAAAAACGCCATAAAAACACTACACTGAAGGGAAAAATAGGGGAACATAGGGGGAACAGACTTCGACACAACACCGGCACCTCTTTTGGGCCACTTAAAGCACTGGGTGAAGAAAAGTAACTGATCCACCATTGCAAACAGAGTTTAGAACAAACAAGAAGACAACAAAGAACAGGAATCAAACAAACATGCTCCACAGCTCTCTGTTCTTGGAAGAAGTAAAAGTTAAAGAAGAAAAACGATAGTGTGTGCGCAAATGCTGTCTATTTCCTTTGTATAATTGTTTATAGTGGAATGTCCTGTCTAAATATTTTCACGCGCATGCGCTGTCGTACGCGGACTGTACGCGCACTGTCCGCGCGGTCTCAAATTTTGGGCTGCACGCGGACGGTCCGCGCGGCCGGCCGCGGACCCTCCTGATGACGAAAATGACGGCAGGCGGACGGCGCGCCTACGCGGACGTCCCTCGTATACACAATCTGATTCCAGATGTTGATTGGAAAAAGACGTGGTTGTTACCATACAAGTTTTGCATCTCCAACAGGATAATAGAGACTCAGTTTAAAATACTTCATAAGACATATACTCCTGTAATCTATTGCTCTCCAAATACATAGACAATGACCAAAAATGCTCATTGTGTAACAAAGATGATGAATCCATTTTGCATATTTTCTATGAATGTGAGGATGTACGTAATTTCTGGTTGATGTTATCTAATCACCTTGCTTTTCTTGATAATTCTTACACATTTACAAAAAGAGGTATTATTTTTTATTTTACGCACAAACAGAAATGTATTGAATTCGTTACCATTTTTTATACTTGTATCCAAACATTACATTCACAAACAGAAATTCAAAAAGAAAAACCTATATTTAAAATGTTTCTCATTGAATTTCAGTACCTCTTATCCACGCTTCGAAGAATTAACAACAAGAAAAACATGATGCTTCTTTCTTTCTATGATGAACTCTTTGTTACTCAAACTTGATATGAACTGACTTATTAGGCTTGTTTGAGATGAGCAAATTCTGCGCAGAATCGATCACCGGTGATCCGCGCAAGATGCATGTCGGTTAGAAAAAGGTGTGTTCGACTTCATGCGGCGCTGCGCAGACCGATCGGTGGCTGACTTGAAGCAGTGCATTCCGGTTAGTATTTTTGTCCGACTTCAGCTGGCGCTGCAGGCACGTGATTGTGTCATATGGTTTTTAAGTACCGCGAGAGCGGTTCGAGATCAGCCGCCTGAGGAAAAAGCCAGCGAAGTTCGCGAAGAGGAGCTGCACGGGCTGTAATGACGACACAGCTGTTTCACGATTGGTCGGATTCACCACATGACAACAATCACGTGTATTTCGTGTTTATTTTCACGCCCTCAGTTCCACAAATGCTCACAAATCTGTATTTTTATAACAGTTAAAGCTATTTTCATGTAGTCGCGATGTTATATTGTGTCATCTTCATCAAAATAAAATGGATAAAAAACATAGACCCCACTACATTGGTATTTAAATAATATATGCTTATGTTGAACTCTTTATTCTTGTAAAACACTGCTGTAAGCCTCTTCAGTTCCACTCATGCTCATACACGGACATTCAAAACAGTATAATTCACTTTGTATGTAGCTTACATCTTACAAATCATGTTTAATGCGATTAAGCAAGCAAACGGCACGTGATCAGCCATGCCTGACGTAAATGCAGCAAGCTACGGGAACCACAACTCGTCCGACTTCACGTCTCCGTTTTCAGCTCCTCCCCGCGGCTAATCTCGCCGATCGGTTACATCCAGCCACAGCCGATGTCGAACACACCTGGGGCACGTTCAATCTCACACCGGTGCGGAACGTTTTGCTACGGTTTCCGGGTTGAACGACATGTTTCCTGGAAACGGTGTGCAACGGAATGCAACAGGTTTTGGAAGCGTTTTCTCTCGTTTGGTGGGTGTGTCAGAAATGTCGGCCCAATCAGCGGCAAGATGTATAAAACCACGCGGTAGTAAAGAGACAGCTCGCCCAATGAGTTCAAGTTGGAATGTTGTCTTTCATTCTGGACGGCAAGGTCAGTGACTGTAACATTGAGGGTCTTTTACAGTATTAAACACACATTTATAAAGATTTCATCAGGCTTCAGAAACATTTAAAAAAGAACACAAAGAATGGCCTCTCAGCTACCGTAGTTGCAACTCTTACGTCATCACAACAGGGCGTTCAACGCATCACCGTTTCTGTTTAATAAACGTTGTGCAACGTTTTGTCGAGGCTGAACGCAGCCCTGAAGTGTCCGACTTACGTCCGACTTGCTCTGATGTCACGCTGACGTGTGCAAAATAACTCTCGCGATGGAAAGGCGGGCTCGTCGGATTCTACAGCCGAGCGCAGTTGCTCTCCACCGACTGCGTTGACGAAAAGCACGATGGGAAAAGACTTGCTGACGACACAGCTTAATGCTCATTGGCCAGGTTATGTCAGCTGATGACTTGTTAATTCTAAAAACTCTCATTCCTGTAGTAGTTTTTATATTAATTCAGTTGTTCTTTACTATGACATTTATATTTTTTATGAATTCCTCTAAACTTCTGTATTGGTGTTGATTTATTTGTACTGTGAGCTGTTTATATTTCACACAACAGAAACTAATTTGTATTACCACTTGATTTATTCATCCCAACATTTACTAAGTAACCTTTTCCAGTAACGAACAGTTCACCTTCGTTGATTCTCCTTATAAACATCTTTATGTAAATTAATTTATTGGTATTTAAGTTGCATCTATTTAATCCGGGATAAAATACGCGAACGTGATCTCTGCCTATGCTGACGTTTGTAGTCGACTGGACTGCGAGATTGGTGAGTGTCTGACTTCAAAGCTCTTTTTTCACTCCTCCCCTTACTGCAGCCGTCTGCTCTCGTCTGAATTTCAGGCAAGGCAAGCTGCATCTCAAACAAGCCTATTGATACCACCCCCTTTCCCTCCCTCTCCCTCGTATGTTCATGTGACAAATTGAATGTTGTATTCATATGTATGTACAATAAATGTTCATTAATAAAAATAAAAAAACGTCCCTAGTATACTTTCAGCTTTAAGACCGTCCTCTACATGTGTGCCAAATTTCATAACTTTCCTATGTACGGTTCTATGGGCTGCCATTGACTTCAATGGCGGAAGAACAAGAAGAAGAATAATATAATAATAATAATAATAATAATAAGAAAACTAACAATAACAATTGGGTTCTACGCCTCTTCGGGGCTTGACCCCTAATGACAACAACAACAACAAGCCAGGCCTGCTCCTCCACGTGTTTAAATTTATGCAGTCCTGCGGCAAGTGATCGGTGTATTACATCAGCGTATCGCGAGATCAGTTCAGGAGCTGAGGCAGGCCGCTCTGGTGGTACTTTGATGTCATACACCTCCCGGTCTGCGCAGAGCCTCATAAAATCCAATACACTTTTGATTTCCAGTGTGGGATTCATGGCGTCGTGACGTCAAAGCGTCCCGACCTCTCGCGAGCGCAGGAAACTGGAGCAACGACAAACGCTAGCTTTACATTTTGGTTTTACCTCAGTTTGTTCGCGTTTTAATTTGTTTTATGAGCTTAGACTGCCTAATGACAAACTGTTGTAGTGCATAGTACCGTGTAATGCGCGTGTTTCTCTCTTAAAGTACTTGATTTGTACTTTTACACCGGTGTTTCGCTCATGGATCAGATGCTGACGCGTCAGATCAATTCCCGCTAATAAACGCGCTTACATTCATGGTTCTTATCTATAACTTTTTCCCGGATGTTGCTTTTATGCGTTGATTTTAAACTTTTCAGTTTTTTAGCTCCTGTGCATAGATGAGGTTTATTTTTATTGCTCCTAGTTTTAGCTGCTAATGCTAACTCGCGCAGTCCGCTTCTGGAGTTTATGCATATACAGTTATTGATATTTTAGTGTTTTATATTTCATATATGTTTGTTTATGTATATAAAGCATATACATGTAAATATGAATCAGACGGGATTGTTTATGGATCAGTGATGTTTCTCCATCCGGCTCAGAGTGATGTAAAGGCCTCGATTATTTCTTTATTTTTTACGCTCAGTCGTCTTAGGTCTTGTCTAAAGTAATTTATTTAACTTCACCGATTCGTTTTACTCATGTCGTGAAGTTTGATCGTTTAAATGTACTGGCTGTGATTAAGCTCTACACAATAGAGATTTAAGGCAGAAAGGAACCCTGCTGCGAGAATCAAGGTAAATATATAACCCTTATTTTATGTTACATTTGCTGATCCATTCTGATTCTCTGTCTGTTTGGTCTGATCATCTCTCTTATTACTGCGCTTGGTGTGATTCTTCTCTGTCTGTTACTGCGCTGATCTGATCCTCTGCCTGTTATCGTTACTGCGCTGATATGATCCTCTGCCTGTTACTGCGCCGATCTGATCCTCTGTTACTTCGCTGATCTGATCCTCTGTAATAGTATAGTAACTTTGTCGCACAATTGTCGTATGAACCATGTTGGTTTCACAACATAGTTGAAGATGTCACATGGGAGGTGGAGTACTACTTAATCTGTTCAAACCGATTTAATGTCAGATTACTGCTGTAAATAATGTATATTGCACCGGACGACTGATTTTGTTATCGTGATTTAGTTATCTGTTTTTTTTTTAAAGATATTTATTTCATGTGCAAGTTCCTTCTTGCGTCACTCATCCAGGGATTCCCCAGGGTCTTAAATCTTGTGAGACTGCGCACATGTGCAGTTTTCAAATGCAGTGGCTTTAAGATGTAAAATATATATATATATTTTATATTTTATATTTAGAATGATGGATATAGAATGTACTACATGTTTTTTTTTACTTATTTTGTTCAAAAGCATGATCAACGTAAGTCTACATATTATAATAGGAACTATGCTTCTAAGTTACGACAGGTGAAGAGCTGTCATTCAAACCAGACAAAGTTTGCCATGCACCTTTGTGAATGTTCTTTTGAACTATGGTTTTGGGAAACACCAAATCCTTGATCTTCGTCAGTAACGACGTAACTTACGACTGTAGTTGGCTAACGATGCTTTTGGGAAACGCACCCCTAATTTGTCTGTCTACACCGCGTTCCAAATTATTATGCACATGGCTTTTTTTTCCAATACAGTCAGTAAGTTTACAAATTTCATCTTACCCTCAACCCTTTTACGACCAGTTGTTGTGAGTAATTGGGTCCCCCCGGGCAATTCGGTCTCCCCTAGGACCCCTCGCAACTCCATTGGCTGAAAAAACTCCTCATGGGTAGTTTTCTTAGCGCCTTATTACAATTCCTACAAAATCGCATTATGATTTATGTAGTTAGAACGTTGTTAAAATTACAATTGATGTCTTTTAAATTATATGTTTCATATAGTAGTATATAAATGAGACTATAGCCGGGAGATCTACACATTGCTTGTGTCATTTTATTATTAGTGGTGCTTGCATTTATGCAAAGCATCACTATTACTATTCGTCATACTTATTATTAGTGGTGCTTGCATTTATGCAAGGCATCACTATTATTATTCGTCAGGGATATTCTTCTTCTTCTTCTTCTTACATCCGGACACTTTTTTCGGCACGTAACTCGTCCCGCACGGTTTGTCGTAGACCCATGAAAGAGGGCTCAAATCGACCGGATTATTGAGGAGAGGTGTGCTATGACTTTTATAAGGGATCGGGTGCAGGATTTCTGAAAGGGGGGGCGTAAAACCACCCGAAAAATCCCATTGACTTAACATTGGGCCCAACTTTGACGGGTCATAGCTCCTCTCAAGGATTTTGTAGAAACATGTGGGTTACAGCATTTAAAGAGGGTGGTAGGCTTTGTAAGAACATACATCACATTAGGGTGTAAGCTGTACCCCTGGGGTGTAAGAGGCTCCCAAAAGTGCCCTAATGAAAAGTCAATGGGGCAAAATCCCATAGACTTAACATTGCAAAAACTTTGACGGGTCATAGGTACGAGTGAGGATTTTGTAGAAACATGTGGGTTACTAAATTTGAAGAAGGTGGTAGGCTATGTAAGAACATACATGACATTGGGGTGTAAGTTGTACCCCTGGGGTGTAAGAGGCACCCGAAAATTACCATTGACTTATAATGGGGCAGGAAACATGCCCATATAAGGGAATAAAACAGTTCCAGATGGGATATCTTTGTTTTACAGTGTCGTAGAGATAAGTGGGTGGGCTCATTTTACTCGGGCATCCAATCAGTCTTTCAGGATCATCCCAGAGCTATTAAGCCACGCCCCTAGCAACAATTTTGGGCACCCTAGCAACATCTCCCATAGACTGCCATTATAAAATGCCCCGATGGATATCTTTGCAGCACAGTGTCATAGAGACATGGGGGTGGGCTCATTTTACTCAGGCATCCAATCAGTCTCTCAGGATCCTTACATACGTATTAAGCCACGCCCCTAGCAACCACTTTTGAGCACCCTAGCAACATAAAATTCAAACAGTTATATCTCAGCATCAGAACATCGTAGAGACACGGGGGTTGGACCGTTTGACTCGTGACTCGGAGTGTAATCATTATGGGATGTCAATTTTTTCCCTAGCAACCAAATACAGTACCTTAGCAACAGAGTAAACAAAGCCTTATATCTCCGCATCAGAACATCGTAGAGACACGGGGGTTGGACCGTTTGACTCGTGACTCGGAGTGTAATCATTATGGGATGCCAATTTTTTCCCTAGCAACCAAATACAGTACCCTAGCAACAGAGTAAACAAAGCCTTATATCTCCGCATCAGAACATCGTAGAGACACGGGGGTTGGACCGTTTGTCTCGTGACTCGGAGTGTAATCATTATGGGATGCCAATTTTTTCCCTAGCAACCAAATACAGTACCCTAGCAACCGAATAAAAAAAGCCTTATATCTGCGCATCAGAACATCGTAGAGACACGGGGTTTGGATCGTTTTACTTGTAACTGGAAGTATAATCATATACTGTCCCCAGAAATTTGCCACGGCAAGCACCACTTCACATTTTCTTCAGGAAATGTACCTATCTAGTTTAGATTATTATACTGTACCATTTCCACTTTTGACTGTCTACTAATACAATTACTTACTCATTAATTACTTATACAAAACATGATTACTACATTGTTGAATCACACATTTAAATTATAATTATAAGCCATGATTACTACACTTTTACTATTAAAAATATATATTCCGTAAGGTATGTTAATAATTTACAAAAAATAAAAGTGTTGTTTTTTCAAAGCAGATGATGACACAAAAGTACTGACGTGTCTGCAACATGAATATTAGTTTATTATATTGTTTTTTTTAGTTAACTTTTATTTTAAAAAAATGTAATGTTTCTATTTTGTACAACATAATTAGCTTGCTAGCCGCGTATGCAGACGAGATATTGCAATGACACATTTTTGAGCAGGCATTAGTGTAGATACCAATCGGGGTCCTAGGGGAGACCGAATTGCTCGGGGGGACTGGATTGCTCATGACACCTGTCATCAATCCGGAAGTCGGCCATATTGGAGATACTGAGCGTAAACAATGCCATTGCACCTCGCTAGGGCTGCAGCTAATAAATACTTTGATGATAGATGCAGAAAGTACAACGTGCTGTTTCAAATTCAGTGTCACATCACAAAAAAAGGTCAAATTTACTTGTCGCACATGTGCGACTGGATGTAAAATTCAGTGGCACACTCTCAAATTTTGGTGGCAGTCTGGAGCCCTGTTAGGCTACTAACAAATAATATATAATTTCTGGGGTGAGCCTATTTGCTATGGTAACAACCTGTGTGTGTGTGCGCATGTGCACCTGTGTTTGTGTGTGTGTGCACTAGGGATGCTCATATCAGTTAATTTTCCCAACCGACAACCGTAGCTTCTAAACCGAACATTAACCGTTAACTTATAAGATTTTAATATGAAATTGTCATTGAGTAAAAATACAGTTGATGGTTGTCTGTGAACTAGTAAAAACAAAAGATTTAATTTGAACGTGCAAACAGCAGCGACAGATCAACAACAGAACCAGGATTCATACATTATCAGATATTCACGCAACATTACCTTATTAAAAAGCACGGGATCAGTCCAGAGGATTAATATCCAAAAAGGGCAGATTGTCTCCGTTTCATCTACCACAGTGGTCATTTCTAAAGCAGGATGCTTTTCAGAAAGTTTTGCTTTTGCGTCGTCTTTCTCCGTTTGTGCAAAAAGAGAGATGTTTATGGACAGGGTCAGAGGCCATCAGCGAATGTCTGTCCGGATGTCCGCGAGACGGACCACGTCATCTTGCGCGGACATGCGCGCGTCTCCGTTCAGCTTCCAAACTAGGGCTGTGTATTGCCAACAATTTCCCGATACGATACGTATCCCGATACAAGGGCCCCGATACAATGCGCATCACGATACAAGACTATTTTGAATTACATTTTTGTTCAGAATTTAGTAACATTATTATTATTATTATTATTATAATTATCTGTTTATTATACATTGAATAAGCAGTGTTGTAACAGTTGGGTTTTTGCCATTCATTTATTAGCTATTAGAAATACTTAAAATACCAGAGTTAGTACTTTTTAAACGCAGTTTTACAAAGATGGTGCCTTACTCTTGTCTCTTATTATTCTACATCTATGAATATATCTATAAACATGCAGTCAGACTTAATACTATTTAATAGAAACCAGATTATTAATGTGACAGTTATAGTTTGAAGTAGAGGTCGACCGATATGCTTTTTCTCTGGCCGATGCAGATTTTTAGAAATCAGGGCAGCCGATGGCCGATATGTTTGGCCGATTTTCTATATGTACATAATAATCAAAATGTTCTCATCATTAGCAGATATTTTAAATGTAAAAATGTCACTATTTAAGTCAAAGTATTAATAAAAATTTTTTATTTTTTACAACCTCCTTTGCACCATGCATTTATCAGACACTAGGGATGCTCCGATCGATCGGCCAGAGATCGGTATCGGCCGATCACGGCATTAAATGACTCGATCGGTCCTCGTTAAATTTGCCGATCTCGTGAACCGATCTTTCTGTTTACTTTTGTCATCATATGGCTCCTCAATGCGGCAGCAGTTAGAGACCATTGTTACGCAGTGAGAGCATTTTTATAACCCGTGGCTCATGAGCAACGTGCAGATGTGCATTTCTCTCTATGCCTTTACAGAGATATGTGTATTTTCTGAGGACGCGGTCCGGTCCTAACAGCACGACCCGTCTTCACATCCCCATTAAACAGCGTATACAACACATATCTATCGCGGACAATTGCATCCTCATGTCAAAAGTTTATTATTTGCATGCGGACGCGGTCCGGTCCTACAGCGCGAGCCGTCTTCACATCCCCATCACACAGCGTATACAACACATTTCTATCGCGGACTATTGCATCCTAATGTCAATAGTTTTTTATTTGCATGCGTTTTAAAGTTTTGAGCGTTTAAACTTTAATTTTCCTCACAGCTGCTCTCGTCTGCATACACCCGCCGCGCGCACACACAGCAGCCTGTCATCAGTGCACGTGAACAGAGCGATCTCTGTCAAGTCTTAAAGCTACAGTAACCTAATTCATCTCTCAATAAAATCACTCTCTGCTCTTCACTAAAGAACTGTTGTACTTCATACGAATGCGTGTATATTTAATTTATACAGTAAAGACTGTGAAGTGTTTTCATTAGATTTTACAGACATACGCCTTTTTAAAGGCATATTAAATTTCTCTTTGCAGAATAAATATTTGTTGTGCTAATTTATTTGATTCTCTATTAAAACAATAATATACCTAATTACTGCAAGTAATATAACAAAGGCAACATCTGTGGTATTACTTTATCTAGAAAAAAAGTTAAAAGTTACAGTCATCAAAGAGCTTGCATATCAGCTTGAAAAATTGGTATCGGCATTGGTATCGGCCGATCACGAAGACAACAAATCGGTGATCGGTATCGGCCTGCAAAAAACCTGATCGGAGCATCCCTATCAGACACAGATATAACCTGACACTCTGTCATATAATCTTTGATCAGTTTTTACCATGGCTTTTATTGCTTTGTAGGATAAAATCCTTATTTGGTAGACCTTATAAAATATTTATTCATCATAAAGTTAACATAGTAAATGTCTATGTTTTTTGGTTGAGACTGTTATTTAGGGCAAATCTTTCTAAACACATTTACATTCTCATTTCTGAGGTGCTATAAGTGACTGATTGTGCTGACAGTGACGTCTTGTGAGTTTAGTGTTGGGACAGATCTGTTGTTTCAACCGTTCATTCAAACGAATCCGTTCAAAGGAGTCAGTTCGCGAATCGGACGCGCTGTGTTGTAATCCAGGCTGAGCACCGCAAAACTGTAAACAAAGCGTTACTGTAACAACACGAAAAACATTTCCTCTGTGTATATGATTTGGTCTTCCGACCTTTCGCCATCGAGTCAGTTTTGTTTTGAGTAATAAAAGCAGCGAGACAGAAAGCGTGCGCGCGTGGCTCTTCTCTCTCTGTCACGCAAACAAAACTCATCATCACTCATTAATCACATGAAATGAGCCTAATCTTTGCACGGACGGTGCACCGCGAGACATAAGCCCGTCGCGCTGTTGTACTGGCTGCTTAATTCGCGCGATCCCGCAAAGCTGTTTGTGAACAAGGCATGGCTGCACACACACGAGACGGGAGCGATCTGCTAAGTTGCAGCAAGAGGCAGCGTCACGAGTTCTACAACAGCGCTTAGGTGCCCGCAGATGCGCCTGCCTATTAATCGGCCTAATTTTGCAGCTAAATCGGCCAAAGCTGATTTTTTTTTTTTTATTGGCCAAAAATCGGCCAATAAATCGGCCGGCCGATAAATCGGTCGACCTCTAGTTTGAAGTAGCTCTGTATCTCTTCTCTAGACGTACACTTTTCACATGCATATCTTTGTCGTGTTTCTTCTCAAATGCATTAGTACTGTTTTATAAGAGCATGGCTAATAAAGCCCTTTGCAGTAGTATAGGCTAAGATATCTGCGCTTTCATACTGAACTTATTGACTTTAATGCGCGCGCAAGAGAGAGAGCGCAAGTACGCGGCTCACTATGCAGACACGTGCGCCAGCGAGACAGACACGCAAAGTGAAAGTATGCCCCGCTACCTTTAACTCTACATACTCTGCGGGACACATACGTCCTTTCCAAATGGATCACGGATCAACAGCAATTTGTCACGTTACTTTCAAAAGTGCATCCGAATCGATACGGAAGGTGCTGTATCGATGCACGCATCGTCAGGCGTCCATGACGATGTATCGTTGTATCGATATTTTGAACACAGCACTATTCCAAACACGCATACAAATTATTTCTCATACAAATGATTACTTTATTAGACCGTCAGGGTAGCAATAATTTGTGTAATTTACAGGACATTCACAAATTAAAGATAGAAAAAGTGTCGAAATGTCTGTCGGCTCATGACGACACGCACCATGTATTAACAAATATTTTTTTATTTTAACTGATAATGTTAATCGGTCATAAATTCTTACCTTCGGTTAATGGTTATACGGTCAATGTGAGCATCCCTAGTGTGCACGCGTGCTGTGCGTGAGGAAGAGTGACCCCCCAGTCAGACGTTCAGTTGCTTCATTGCATTTTGGTACGGCAGAAATACATACATTCATTTTCAATAGAACGCTGCATTTGGTTTGCATCACTTGCATTGCAGGGCATTTTAGGTTAAGTATCTGTTCGAAAAATCACAACATCATGTCCCGGTGTATACAGTGAATGCATGCTGAAATTATTGTTGCGTGGCTAAGGTTACATAAAAGTTTAAGCATATGTGATGCATTGCGCGATCGGTCTGACTTGCGTAAGAGAGAGACAAGGGTGCATGCGTGTGTGTGAAGGGGTTCTTTTTTAAGCTATACTCTCTTGCAATAGGGGTTATTCGATCTACGTCATCAATGTTCGCGGCGGCCATATTGTTGACATAGAACTGTCAGTCTGTCAATTGACAAGCGAGGCAGCGTGGGTATTATGCATGGTATTATCGGTGTAATTTTTTTTAAACCATGTGATGGTGTGTGGTGTAATCACTGATCTGAATAAATGACTGGATTGCGCATGACGTCACAACTGTGAAGCCACCGCGCCGCCATGTTGGTATACCCAAACATTCCATAAAATCAATGGACGCGATCAGATTTTAATGATAAAACATCACTTTACAAGTCTTCGTTTTTATATCTGAAGTTACCCTGTACATTATTACAACACAAACGTCCTAAGCATGTACATAGTTATTTACTGAAAGTTGTACATTTTAGTTTTTAATCAGTTATTATACATTCATCTTCATTACAGGATCAGATCAGCAGACAGACCGCAGCATTTAGTATTAATGACAAACGAGCTCATTCTGAAATCTATATAAATAATCATACTTTGTACCGTATGTGCATGTAATAATTTACTGGTTTTCTGTTATCTAAACTTACAAGTTACCTAAAATTATTTAGAGAAATAACGCTGACCTTTCAAAAAAAAACTTTATTTATACCCGTGTCATTAACAGAACGCAGCAGAAACACTCACCTTAACGTTTTTTTATCCATTTTCCTGCCCGATTAAAACATAAACATTGAAAATAATAGAGCCCGACCGATATGCGTTTTTTTCGGGCCGATGCCGATACAGATATTAGGGAGTAAAAAAAAGACCGATAACGATATATCGGCCGATATTCTTTATGTGTACATTATAGTTCAGTATATACTACAGTATATTATACTAAAGTACTGTACATAGAATACACTATATACTTTAACATAATATACTATGAATAAATACAATGCAATGCAATGATCACTCACAAATGTGGTGATCACTCACAAATGTGGTGATCCAACACTTATATTGATGTGACAAAGATATGTACTATAGGCAAGAAGTTAACAATAAACTTTATTATCCAAAATTAGTTGGATATCAGTGCACTAAACAGTAAAATTGACTTATTATAAATAACTTTAAAACACAAAGAGAACAAAATATATAAAACTTGCATCATTTGCAGTTTTGACGAGAATAACGTTATAAAGAGAAACTTATGAAGTCATTGATTATTAGCTTTACAGTAAGTTGTGTACTTCACAAATTAGTTAGCCACTCACAGTTACGAAGACAATGCTTGACGGAGCACATACTAATGTACGCTGTGTTTAATGTTGTGCACAACGTTTTTATAACACAAACCCAGGGGTCCGTGCAAACTTTAGACTTTAATAAAACTAATGCGTCTTCGCTCCGCCTCTTTTATTTAGCAAGGGTGTAGAGTTGCGCGAGCTTATTGAATCAATTGCTCTGAAATGAGCGTGTTAACTAACAACACAAGCAGCAGTAATCTCATATAGTGTTATATAAGTGCACGGCTGCGCGTAGTTTAAATGTGTCATTTCTCCGTCTCGCGTCATTTCTCCCGCTTGCGTTTTAACTCGCAAGTCGACAAAGAGACGGATTAAAAACACCAAATGTAAGCGGGAATGCGTCTCTCTTGTGCATTTATAATGCAATCGACCAAAGCGCGTCTTAATACCAGGTGTAAAAAATGTTGTGAAGAAGACACTGCGTGACTGCAGCCACCTGAACTGAGAGACTGACTGACTGAAGTGAAGGGGGTGGGGGATTGGCTGGTGTCACTACAGTGAGTGATCTGGGTCGCCATTAGCAACCAGTATGGCGCACTCTGCTGGACAAACAAGTACTTACATCTTTCAAATGCATTTAATGTGTTCTGTAACAAACGTTCATATCGGCGCATATCTGCGGCTTATACGCCGATACAGATATATCTGCGACATGCTCATATCGGCCGATAAAATCGGCAAAACGATAAATCGGTCGGTCGGGCTCTAGAAAATAACACCAGAATTAACAGTTAATTTACGTACACATATCCGAAACCTAATCTTGCGTGACTGATACGCTGTAAAGCGGGTGAATTTAAACCATGATTTTGAATGGAAGTCAATGACACCCTCTGACGGTTGGGTATACCAAGAGGGCGGCTCGAACTCTGCGCTGGCTTCACCTCACGCTGTTACGTTAAGCGTTCTATGCGCAATCCAGTCATTTATATAGATCAGTGGGTGTAATACACGGATGTTCTAACAACAGCAAAAAGAACCCCGGAATTAGTTTTTATGCGATACCGACTGTCAGAAAACATGAAAGGAAGGAGACAGAGGAGTTGAACCAGCGAAGGAGAGACTCCCCACAGCAAAGTCTGTCCCCATCGTTTTACCCCAGGTAACGTTAGGGATATATGCCTCACAGCAAAGTCTGTCCCCATAATTTGATCACATATGGTTAGCTGTAAGCAGTGGCTGAAACTGCTCTTTCAAATAAGCTGCCATAAATTGAGACAGTTATTAAATTAGTATTAATAACTTTATGAACATAATAGGTCTGGCATTGATACTAGGTAGGGAATTAAGGCCTGTTCACATTATAACGATAACTATAAAAAATATAGTTTTGAAAATCGTTTTATATTAAACAGAATAGCGGAGCTCACACCAAAACTATAACGATACGGATACATCATTGGGATCACTTTCTGAGCGATTTTTCCCACCTGATGAAGGATAAACCATTGATAGCATTAAAATCTATTTGAACTTCAAGTGCACGAGCACTTAAAATGACAGTGAGCTCATTGCTGAGGTGTATAACATTAGATTACCTCCAGTTGCTGTGAAAATTGACTACTAGGGCTGGGACAACGCGTCAACGTAATCGACGACGTCGACGCAAAAAATACGTCGACGCAAAATATGCGCGTTGATTCGTCAGACCCAAAAAGACGGCGCCGTAGAATACGTCACACCCAAAAAGGCGGCGCCGTAGAATAGTAGCCACGCGAGTGGCTCCAGTTCAAGCCGGTTTCACACAGCAAGTGTGAGCAGTACGTGCGGCGCGTGTTTTTTTCAGCGCCCATGTTAACAAGCATGCACCCCGCCGCATGAGCAGCGCGAGCTCGCGGCTCTGTAGCAACAGTGCTGCAATTGTTTCTGCGTCGGTTCTGCTGCGCTGCTCATGCTCAATTAAAGTGAAAGTGCTTTGTTTATGGTTGAAATGCTCGTGGATTGACGCGAAAAAGTGTCATTTTACCTTAAAATCATGAATGTGAAGTGTGTTTTAAACAGTCATGACTTTGAGCAATTTAACAGAAAGCAATGAAATATGTCACTGTTGCCAGAAGACTGCGCTTTCATTCACTCTCTGTTAGGGGTGGAACGGTACACAGAAGTCCCGGTTCGGTTCGTACCTCGGTTCAGGGGCCACGGTTCGATTCACTTTCGGTACAATGGAGGGAAAAGCAAAACAAAAATGAAGAAGGCATTTTTTTTTTAGTACTTAAGATAATCTTAAAAACATAGGTGTCCTTATCAGTGTTATTTTGAGATGTCATGAATATGAACTGAAATGCATTTAACATACTATCTCGTATTTCAAAAATGTATACCACTTTAAGTAATCTTGTACTCATCTTTCATACAAATATGGGTTCAAATGTATTACAAGTGTTACCTAAATACATTTTATAATTACATTTTGGCCTTATTTCATATTATTACACGGCTCTCTGGAATGCTTGATTCTGATTGGTCAGTTGAGACATTTGCAGGTTCGTTCTTTTCAAATAATAACCGCTCCAAATTAATAACGCATAGCCGGACTACTTGCACGAGTGAAATCGCTCCGCGCCAATAAAGATCAATAAAGATTACTGTCTGTTTGGCGCCATCTTGTGACAAACACTGGACAACCACGACAAGAGACAGACAGCTTACTGAGACTGAACTTGACAAAATAGAGCATGACAGCTACGAAGCCAACACACACAAAAATACAGAATGGGGATTAAAACTTCTCAAAGACTGGCTAAAAGAGAAAAAATTGAGAGAGACAAGTATGAAGCAGCGGATCTTAATAAGGTATTACGATCATTTTATTCATCTGTGCAAAGTTTCGCGGAAGGATAAAAATGTTAATTTAAAACAAATATGCCAATAAAATGTTTAAAATTCATATTCATGTCCAGTTTTTTTCTTATGTGGCAAGTAGCCGTGTAATAAGCGGGATAATGTAGAGGCAGCCGGAAGTTATTGGGAAATAAGCCCCTTCAGTGTGATACAAGACCCTCCGCTTCGCGTCGGGTCCTGATCACACTGTCGGGGCTTATTTCCCAATAACTACCGGCTGCCTCTACATTATCCCTTACTTAATGTACTAAAGAACAAAAAAATAGGCTTGTAGGATGAATTAATAGGTGTGTACGACTTCACGAAGCGCTGCAAGAAACGACAAGTGGATGACGTCAGAGTAACGCGAGAGCGACTTGAAATCAGCCTCCTCCGCAAGATTTCTCGCGGTACTCTGACGCTGATGGCGCTGCGTAAAGTTGAGCACGCTTAAAAAAACTGAAAGCAGCTGAACTCGACAGGACTGCCCTGCGTATGCCTGTTGTATATAGCAGGACAATTTATCTCCTACTTCTCAGCGTGAGAAATACAAAGTGTGGCGTTTGAACTGACTGAAATGCGTGTGTGTCAAGGTGAATGCGTGAGACTTGAGAGCCCTGATTAGATGTATTTCCACTCACATACCTAACAACGCCGACGCAAAGTCCTCATCTTTTCCACCACTCTCTCGCCTGTACTATTGTAACTGACTGGAAAACTGAAGTTTTGCCAAACTTGCGATCTTAAAGAGGCTGGCGGAACACCACCACTTGCGATACTCGCTGTCGGCTGCTCATTCACTGACTGGACCGGCGTCGATGTGACAACAATGCAGAGTGCCAGAATGTAGACGGGCTCTGATAGAGCGCATACATAGGCGGAGCTCGGCTGCATCGGCGCCAATCAGAGCTTCAGAGCTAAAGCGGGGCAACAGATTAGCTGTCCATAAAGAACCCGCGTATCTAACAGTAGTTCCGCATTACATTAATTATTTTGCACGCAAGTTTTTTTATTTTCATACCGTGTATTCTCCGTTTAAATTAATGCACCGAACCGTGACCCCCGTACCGATTTGGTTCGAAACGAATACATGTATTGTTCCACCCCTACTCTCTGTACAGCAGTAAATGAGTCCTAGTCTATCTAAACAAACTTAAGAGAAAGAGATTTAATAATATATGTGTTTCTTAAGTCTATAATTGTGTTTATATCTGTCATTAAATGGACTAGAACAGCACGAAAACAATGTGGATTAAACAAATCAAGTTATAAAAGTTACACTGACCATCAAAAGGCACATTGAAGAGGTTTTGCTCATAAATGCATGTAAAATAAAGTAATTTGAACTTGAGATTTTTATACTGTTACTAAACTGCACAGTATGAGCTGCAAACGCTTATTGAATGCTACCTCTATACAAGTGCAAAATAATGCATTCTTAGTCAGTCTTTTTTTTATTTTGAAATTTTAAGAGCAATGAACATATATTGAAATGTTTACATTCAGATATGTAAATCAACGTATATAAATTGCTATTAGTTAATTAATGGGGAGATAATCGAGAATCGAATCGAAGTCGAATCGGACTGATAAAATGAATCGTTAGATTAATCAATGCATCGAAAAAATAATCGCTAGATTAATCGTTTAAAAAATAACCGTTTATCCCAGCCCTATTGACTACGTAATGCTTTTTAATCTATTACATTAACTAACTGTTATGCCAAAAGGTAAGAGATTACACAAACTATTAGATTTACTGTTTAGAGTTACGCGAAACGCAGCGTGTTGCGGACATCTGCAAAAGTTTTTATTACAAAGAAATATTAAAGGCAAGTGATTTGCGCGAGTGCCGTGAGCGAATTAGCATAAACGTATTGTTTGGTTATGTTGACGCTAATATAGTTATCGTTATAGTTTTCGTTATAATGTGAACGGCCCTTCTGTGCTTGTTTGATGAATGCGGATTCTGTATGAACGATATAGTTATAAATATCCGGATAAGTTATGGCTGGCAATAAGGACGGATCTTTACTTAAGGCTATTGGGTCTATTTGATATGGTTCCACAATAATCAAGCTCATATTCTCTTAATACAGACGAGATGAAGCCATTAGGCTACTGCTCCCCTCGACTCAAATCTATGTGCGGCTAGGGGCAGGACAGATGTCATATCAACAAGATGGCCGCGGTTAGCGACTTCCGGTGTTTGCGAATAAGCCCTATAGAACGTGAATATGTTTACTTCTAGGGCTGTGCCAATACATCGCGTTCCCCATTAAAAAGACCTGCTTGAAATCGATAGTGAATCGCAAGGCTCCGATTCTGTGTTTCATGCACAGCTTTAGGCCTGTGTTTCGATTCAAATTTCAAGAATTGATTCGATTCCGAATCACAAGATCTTGAATCGATTATTATTGTTCGATTCGATCCGATCTGATCCAATCTTCGAGATTTAGATAAGTGTTTTTGAAAAAAGCCAGAAATGGTGCCACATAAAGGTGGGTGGAGTGACCAAAAATCTATTCCACATGAGTCATTTTATTTCACGGTAAAGGTATATTTCATGGTATACATGTTTTTCAGTTTATATTGTTTTTGGATTATAAAAATGTGCAGTTATTTGCCACTCACTATTAGGGGTGGAACGGTGCATGTGTTTGTTTCGAACCGAATCGGTGCGGGGGTCATGGTTCGGTGCACGAATTTGAACGGAGAATACACGGTATGAAAATAAAAAAAAACTTGCGTGCAAAATAATTAATGTAATGCGGATCTACTGTTAGATCCGCGGGTTCTTTATGGACAGCTTATCTGTTGCCCCACTTTAGCTCTGAAGCTCTGATTGGCGCCGATGCAGCCGAGCTCCGCCTATGTATGTGCTCTATCAGAGCCCGTCTACATTCTGGCACTCTGCAGTTTTTTGTCAGGTCGACGCCGGTCCAGAGTTAGTGAGCAGCGATAGTGAGGATGGCAAGTGGTGTTCCACAAGAGTTAGACGCTCCGCCAGCCTCTTTAAGATCGCAAGTTTGGCAAAACTTCAGTTTTCCAGTCAGTTACAGTAGTACAGGCGAGAGAGTGGTGGAAAAGACGAGGACTGTGCGTCGGCGTTGTTCAGCAGTTGTTGGGTATGTGAGTGGAAATACATCTAATCGGGGCTCTCAAGTCTCACGCATTCACCTTGACACACACGCATTTCAGTCAGTTCACACGCCGCCACACCTTGTATTTCTCACGCTGAGAAGTAGGAGATAAATTATCCTGCTAATATACAATTAATGGACAAGGCGCAGTTCTGTCGAGTTCAGCTGCTTTTTTAAAGCGTGCTCAACTTTACGCAGCACCATCAGCGTCAGAGTACTGCGAGAAATCTTGCGGAGGAGGCTGATTTCAAATCGCTCTTGCGTTACTCTGACGTCATCCACTTGTCGTTTTTTGCAGCGCCTCGTGAAGTCGTACACACCTATTAATTCATCCTACAAGCCTATTTTTTTGTTCTTTAGTACATTAATATGAAATAAGGCCAAAATGTAATTTTAAAATGTATTTAGGTAACACTTGTAATACATTTGAACCCATATTCGTATGAAAGATGAGTACAAGATTACTTAAAGTGGTATACATTTTTGAAATACGAGATAGTATGTTAAATGCATTTCAGTTCATATTCATGACATCTCAAAATAACACTGATAAGGACACCTATGTTTTTAAGATTATCTTAAGTACAAAAAAAATGCCTTCTTCATTTTTGTTTTGCTTTTCCCTCCATTGTACCGAAAGTGAATCGAACCGTGGCCCCTGAACCGAGGTACGAACCGAACCGGGACTTCTGTGTACCGTTCCACCCCTACTCACTATAGATTTTAAGTGCTCACCACAGTTTTAAAATATGGACAATTTAAAGTTAATAATGTTAAAGTGAAAATGCCCAGAGGATAACAACAGATTAAGTCTTGATAGACAGAATCTTGAGTTATTAATTTTATAGACTATTGAAGCTATAGTATGCATTGTATTTTGTATTTATGCATACATTACATTAAAAATAGGCAGGATGTAAAATGAACAGGTATAAATTTATTCCACAAACCTACAGACAGGATAAATATCTGTATGAAAGAGGGAGCTCTAGATATAGATATTAAGACGGGTGCTATGGAGTGATGAAGTCTGTTTTAAGGTCTTGACGCTCTTTACTTTCTATAAACATTAACATTTGCGTCTCTTTCTCGTCTTTCTGATCAAAGATGTTTGTACTATAAACGAATTAGGTGTCAAACTACATCGCTCCAGCAGCACACGTGTCACTGATATAAACGCGAGTTTTGTCTTAGCTTGCTTAAAGTTCAGAAAACTTTACAACTATTATTATTATTATTATTATTGTGCAAGAAGAACTCTTTATTTGGCGACCCGTTGTACCTCTGCCCGTTAGAGACCGGCTGTATGAGCACAGAGGGAGGGGGAGAGAGAGAGTTTCGCTGAAGACCCGAGGTAGATTCACTGGCGCTTATTATAAAAACTACACAAATAACTCGTTCATTTGTTATGAGTGGATTATTTTACATATAGATCGCAGCTTTGAGCGTTTCTGGAGTTTTCAAAACAACCGCTTGCTTAATGTTACTGACCGCTATGTTCGTTGTTTTAAAGTCATTCCACCTCGCGCGCCGCACATGCGTGAATTCAATGACGCGGCAAGTTTGAGTTGTTAATTATTAAATCGATCCTCTGAGTTACGGATCGATCTTTAGAAATTAACGTGAAAATCGATTCAGAATCTGTGAATCGATTTTTTTCAACACAGCCCTACACAGCTTGTGCATGTACTACGGCTCTGTGATCAGTAGGAAGTTCTTATCAATCTAAAATCACTATGAGTTTGAGTCGTTTATAACGTGCATTTTAAAAAGCAACACTCGCCAAACAGAGTAATTCAAAATATTTGTATTATCATGAAAATACCTGAAACAATCTGAAGAACAGCGATATAAATATTCCTTTAGACATTTCCTGGAATAGTGTTTGTTTGGTATACTACTTCTTCTGTGGCACAAATGGCGTTTCTACATGAGAGCGCCCTCTGGCTTTTGGATGTGGCAGCATTTCACCGTAATTCATTCAAATTTATTCATTGAGAAAACGCGCATTTGCACGATTAATCAGCACAGCCCTATTTACTACTTAAAAACATCAAAGCTAAACATCATATCTAGTCAAACAGCATAACGACATCTCTACAAATACTGTATGGGTTAAATCAGCGAACATCAATAGACCCCTTCAAGGTTTGTAACATTGAATGACTATCGGGTGCGCGCGCAGCACGGGGTCGAACTGTTCATACCATTTAGGCTTTATAATTTAATCTAACAGTGCTGAAAAATGATGACTTACCTCAAATGAAGTGAGCACTACAAACACAAGCCTCTTTGATCTTTGCATTGTCCCAGTCTGCACGTTAATTGCTTGCAGACGCAGATGTTGTATTTTTTTGTTTTTGAGATTCTGCATGACTCGCGAAAACTTAACGGAAGACCTGGTGCGATTTTCACAGCCCACGACGTAAGTAGGCATTTTTGACGATACCGAAAAATACGCAACTGAATCTGCTGTAATGACTTTTCTGACCCCGATATGCGCAGTGGGAACAGCCTGTGACGTGAACCGTGAAGGGGTCTATAGGCTATGGTACCTTATTTCAGCGACACTTGGTGAAGCAGCAGTGGATGTTTTCGGTTCAGATGCTTAATGTAATGTAATGATAAGAATGTAATGATCCCAAACTTTAGACATTCTCTCTCTGCGGTTTATGGACATATTTACTCTCCGCCATTGCGCCAACTAAATTCAAAATGTATCACACGACACGCTCTATGATGTGCTACCTGAACATTGAACAACGGTCCGTGTTAATCAGAACTCTGCGCGTGAAGAGCGAGTCATAGGAATTTAACGAGGCTTCGAGGCAGAATTTTTGCCTCAGAATTTTTCAATCGAGTTAATCGAGTAACTCGATGAATCGTTTCAGCCCTACACCTCGCACATTTTTGCTGCTGAAAATGGTCAATTACTGTAATGTTTTGGGGTGTACTAATCAGTCGGATCGGGAAAAACATTTGGAGTAATACAGACTGCCAAAAGTTATAACAAATCAAGTAGAAGAGTGCAAAAAACTGTCAAAAGAAAGGTGCTTGTGGTTGGCCAAATTGAACAAGGATTTTCAGGGCAAGAATGTTGACAACATTCGTGTTTGTTCTTCCCAACCCACAAGTTCTATTTCTTATCCGGACATTGTGAATAGATGGCCATTTAAGAAATAGATAATAGAAGTAAGATTTTACAAAAAAAATTAGTAGATAGTGAAATCATTAGCCGATAACGGCATTAAATGACGCGATTTGCACTCGCTAAATTTGCCAATCTCTTGAGCCGATCGTTCTGTTTACTTTTGTCATCGTAGCGTTCCTGATGCGGCTGCAATTAGAGACCATTTTACACAGTGCGAGCGTTTTGTAACCCGTTGCTCATGTGTGACGTGCAGATTTGGATTTCTCTCTCTGCCTTTACAGAGATATGCGTATTTTCTATGCTCCAGTCCTCAGCGCGATGCGTCTTCACATCCCTATCAAACAGCGTATACAACACATATCTATCGCGGACAATTGCATCTCATGCCGAAAGTGTATTACTTGCATTCGTTTTAAAGTTTTGAAGGTTTAAACTTCCATTTTCCTCACAGCTGCTCTTGTTTGCGGACACCCGCCGCACGCATGCACAGCAGCCGGTCATCAGTGCACGTGAAGACAACGATCTCTCCCACGTCTTAAAGCTACAGTATCCTAATTCATCTCTCAATAAAATTACTCTATGCTCATCAATGAAGAACTGTTGTACTTCATATGAATGCGTGTATATTCATACAGTAAAGACTGTGAAGTGTTTTATTTTAATTACTTTTAACAGACATAAACCTTTTTAAAGGCATATTACATTTCTCTTTGCAAGAAGAAATATTTGTTGTGCTTATTTGATTCTCTATTAAAACAATAGTATACCTAATTTATAGTTAGTTTCATTTCTACAAATTGTGCAAACTTTGCTAGATTATAGATAAAAGATTCCCATTCCACTGCCATTCTGTAATCGGCACTGATCGGCGATCGGCAGATCATGATCTTGGTAATCGGTGATCAGCCCCAAAAATGCTGATCGGAGCATCTCTAGAAATCATATGTAACGTAGATAAAGAATCAGATTTTTAACAAAGTATTTTACAAACAGCAACGTTATATTCAATTCATATTCGTATTGTATGAGTGGATACACTACCGCAGGGCTAGTCAACTGGCCAATCATCTTTATCCGGCCCGCCGGTCACCTTTGGTCGTTTCTCAATCGGAAGGCTGCAGCCTCCGGAGGTCGCATATGCAGACTGCATACGTCAGGGGTGTCCAAAGTCGGTCCTGGAGGGCCTGTGTCCTAAAGAGTTTAGCTAAAACTTCCCTCAACACACCTGCCTCAAAGTATCTAGTCTGCCTAGTAAGACCTTGATTAGCTGGATCAGGTGTGTTTGATAAGAGTTGGAATAAAACTCTGCAGAGACACAGGCCCTCCAGGAGCAGGAGTGGACACCCCTGGCATACGTCATCAAGTTTAAGTTAACTGAGCATTACATTCACAAATCATAAGCATATTACAACAATTTACGAATAAAGGCGGAGTCCATAATGTTTGAAAAACGCGTTTGAAAAGGAGATGGGCCGACTACCAAAACACACTTATAGCCAATCAAATCAAATCAAATGCCGGGTTGCGTATGTGTGGGGCGGGTCTATCAACAGAAGGTCCAGATTCTATTGGGGTAGGGGCGTGTTTGTTTGGGTGATTTTAAATATCAACATTGGCTTTCAAACATCGTGGACTCCGCCTTTAACTAATAATAATAGTCAACTTTATAATTGTTAAAATTCTGAAATAAGACTTAATGACGTATGCAGCCTGGAAATGCGACCTCCGGAGGCTGCAGCCTTATTGAGAAACGACCATAGTCTGATTTAAATTCAGCGTGGTTACTTTTACCTTTCCACTGTACAAGACAACACAGAAAGGGGCTGTGTGGGGTGCCAACCATCTGCGGGTGCGTAATTATCTGATCTAATTCGAGCTTTGGATGCATTAAAGAAAATAAACTTATGCGACTACACCGCATGTGACGCGGCGACCGGAAGTGATGTATTTCAGTGTGTTCCAATCAAAACTGTGTGCAAAGTTAAAATTATTAAATATTTTTTGTTTTACTTTATCAGTAACACTTGAATGCTTTAATTACTGGTAAGTAAATTATTAACTATACATATATTCGTAGATTAAAGGTTCTCTTCCATGACAGATTGACGATTAAACTAAATTTCCATGCCACTAGGGGGCGAACTCCCGACAGTTATATCTGTATGTAATGTACAATGGAAAGGCTGTTTAGCCTATATATATCTATAAAATATTAAAAAAGAAAACATGTAGTGCAATTTTGGTCATTAGGAGAAGACTGGCTATATGTTGTGAATACTTGACATGTAACAATTCATGAAAGTTAAACAGTTATAAACAAAATATGTTTAGGAGTGTTGATCTTTTACACTTTTACTATTAACATTTGTCCCTTACGTGTTAAACTGCAATTGTTTTAAATATTAATAAAGAAAATAGAAATAAAGAAAAGTTTTCAGTAATTAAAAGGGTTTTAAATTTCATTTTTTTTTTAAATGCATGTTTTAATGTTTTTTTTTCAAATATACTACAACAAAAGTAACAAAAACGACAACAACACACACATATATATGGTAAAAGTAAAAGCTATATCAAAAGTAAAAATAGGGGTAAAAGTTTGGCACGCATCATATTTACAATTTTAAAATCTGGCCCCCGAAGAAAAGTACTTGAAGACCCCTGCACTACCGAGTTAGTTAAGATATTAAGAAATGGGAAGAACAAACACGAATGTTGTCAACATTCTCAGTCCACCACGACCAAAGAGCTAGCGCGTACGGATCTTTACCGCCTAATAACTTTAGTTTATCAAAATATTGCGCCCTTTCCTGCTTACCAAGTCCTTTTTGTATGATTTAGCAACTACCACAAGTTTTTTCTGTGGTTTTGACATAATAAATTAGTAGGACAATGTGTTGAATGCTACTTTAACCATGCAATCCATGCTGTTGTTTAAATCCGAGTATCTCCAACATGGCAGTGCATCCGGGTAACTGACCAAACCGTGACATAGGTGAAAACCCCTATATATATATATATATATATATATATATATATATATATATATATATATATATATATATATATATATATATATATATATATATATATATATATATACATACATACATACATACATACATACATACATACATACATACATACATACATACATACATACATACATACATACATACATACATACATACATACATACATACATACATATATTTATATTTAAAAAAACAGATATCTGTCAAATGTGCACCACGTGTGCTCACAATGAAAAGCCATCATCACTGGAGCTCAGATATTACGATTCACCATGGCAACAGCACGTGACAAAGAGGTCTTAATCCTTTTTACTACTAAAACTAAAAGTGTTGCTACAAGTGTATTGCAACTAGAAGCATATATTTTAAAGATATTTTTTTTGTTGGAAATTGCTACTCTAGTAAATGCGTACATTTAATTTTTCATCATGGTTACAATATCAGAAGTAAATAAACTGAGCACTGTACATTATTATTAGTGCTGCACAATTAATTGCATCGCAATCGCGATGTCTGCCTGTGCGATTATGACAGCAAAATGTTGCAATTATAGTAAATAAATAAATGTGTGGACTTGTTAACACAAACTTTCTGATAACAGTTTGATGATTTTCCTTGCTGTTTAAAAAAAGAAAGAAAAACAAACAAAAAAGGCAGTGCACGTGTGGCATGCACGTGTGTGGCGTGCGTCGTCACTTGTGTGTGCGCAACGCGGAAATACCAAAGCGAAGATGGATGCAGAGGAGATTGACAGTGATCTGGTAGCTGAAAAAAACCTCTACGTCTGTTGTATGGCAGCATTTTGGATTTAGGATTACTGACACTGAGCAGTTGCTACATCACGTAGCAATACGAAAACATTTCTAGTTTTACAAATACACATTTTAGCATTATCACTAAACTGTGTGTGAATTTTCCTTAAAACCCATCAAGTTGACTCATGATACCATTTATTATAATCGCAACCGCACATCGCAATATTAGCATCAATAACCGTAATGGGAAAAATTACCCAAATCGTGCAGCCCTGATTATTATATTTATTTTTTATGCAGATGCAAACCCATGGACAAAAAGATGACAGCAGCTCAGCTAAAAATGAAATTAGGCATAATACTTGGGCATAAAAGGCTACAAACTTTACAAATGTTTGTCATGAATAAAACAGAATATACGTCAAGCCGGTATTCGAACTCATGTCGTCGATAGTACGTCTGCCCAAACCACTGTGCACAGCACTACCCACTTGACCAGCGATAATGATGAGTGGATTCATAAGAAATGTAAAGGCAACTGTTCAGATGTTAGAGCACAGCCACAAAGACTGATATTAGTCATATAACCAGCAGCCATATCACCCTTTAGCCCAAGACAGCTTGCCCACTGAAGCTAAGCAGGGCTGAGCCTGGTCAGTACTTGGATGGGAGACCACCTGGGAAAAAACAGGTTGCTGCTGGTAGAGGTGTTTGTAAGACCAGCAGGGGGTGCTCACCCTGTGGTCTGTGTGGGTCCTAACACCCCAGTATAGTGACAGGGACACCATCTGTTAAAAAAAGCACCGTCCTTCGGATGAGACGTTAAACCGAGGTCCTGACTCTCTGTGGTCATTAAAAATCCCAGGATGTCCTTCGAAAAAGAGTAGGGGTGTGCCTCGGCATCCTGGCCAAACTTGCCCATTGGCCTACTAATCATCCCTCATACTAATTGTATATCACGATGTCTCCTCTCCACTAATAAGCTGGTGTGTGGTGGGCGTTCTGGTGCAATATGGCTGCCGTCGCATCATCCAGGTGGATGCTGCACATTGGTGGTGGTTAAGGAGATTCCCCCATTCATATGTAAAGCGCTTTGAGTACTGAGAAAATATAATATACATAATATAAATGTAACGAATTATTAATGAATTATTATTATATAAGGATATTTATTATATCTAGAGCTGCAACTAACGACTATTTCTTCTGTCGACTAATCTAGCGATTATTTTTCCGATTAGTCAACTACTCTAACGACTATTTTTTTATTATTAATATAGTGTTCTTTTTTGAATAGCTATTTAATCTGTTGGGTAATCTGTTTTTCTACTCTCTGTCTGATCTGACAGTCATTAGCTGCGTTTACGTGGACATTTGTAATCCGTTTAAATGATCAATCTGAATAAAAATGCTCCATGTAAACACCTCAATCGGACTTAAAAAGTGCCAATCTGATTAAAAATCTAATCCGCTTGTTAGGGGTGGTTTATACCTTTTGTAATCCGCTCAAAAGGACATGTATACACTTGATCGGATGGATAACTGAAACTGGGATGCTCTGCGCATGTGCCATCTTTTCTTTTTTTAATGACGGTTGGCAAACCCACTGAAAGGTGCATTTCCGCCACCTGCAGGACGGGAGTGTTGAACATATTCACACGTGCAATGACATGTGACGCAAATATTTGAGTTTGTCTTGTTGAAGGAAGTCACAAGAAGTGATTGTCTTGTTAATCTTGTTCCTATTATCCTTCCAATTCCCCATAAAGTGATACAAGACAGCGTTGTCCGGTCAGTCCATGATTTATTCTCTGATCCACAAACGCGTGTGTTTGGACTCGCTCTCGCGAACGGTCTCTGCATCACTGCGTGAAGTAAAATACGGTTTTGGGCACACGTGAATGGGTGTTTTTGCTGCTGCTTTATAATCAGCTGAGGCACAAAGCAAATCTTGAAACAGCGTGAAACTATGCAATGTGCGCATGTCAAATGATCAAATCTGATGTAAATCTTGTGTCATATAAACACGCACATCAATCCGATCACATTATTAAGTGTTCATGTAAACGCTATGATAGGATTTATTAATCAGAAGGATTTTAATCCGATGGATGCAAAATGTGTCCATGTAAACGTAGCTATTGTTTGTTTTATTGTATTTTAACACAACTGAATGCTATTTTCACATATTATCTGTTCTGTTGTCAGACATATGGGGCGGTTTCCCAGACAGGGATTAGATAGACTAGTCCTAGACTAAAATAAATATAAGAGCTGTCCAAACTGAAAACACCTTGCACTGACATATCTTAAAATACATCAGTGCCCTTAGTTTGGCCTCAAAATGCACACAGGTAATGTTTTAGTAAGGCAAGTTTGTTAAAACTAATTATATTTCCTAATTAAACTAAGGTCTAGTCCTGGCTTAAACTAATCTCTGTCCAGGAAACCACCCCAAAGACTATTAAAATAGTGACTAAACATGACCCAAAAACCTTGTGTTTAATCCAACCAGCTGTTACTTTAACTACTAAGTTACTAAAGTCTTGATTTATAAACGCAACATCGCAGACGCAAATTAAAAAAATGTCATTACACAGAGTTACTACAGAAGGCATGCGCGGGCATAGGAGAGAGAGAGCTCGCGCACAAGCACATAGAGAACCAGTGTGTGTGGGAAAACACTGCTAACCTTTTATGATAAACTCGAATCAGTCGTCTTCTCTGCCAGTAACATCTGACGTTTACGTGAAAATGCAAGTACACAGAGGAATCCGCATGGAAAACACAGCCAACTTTTAATTCTTTCACTCAGTGTCATGTATGAGAAGCGCTGTCTAGGGGCTTCACACAGAGAGAGAAAGAGCGCGCACGCACAAGAGAGGCACCACCGAGCGCTCACAACAATAAATGACGCCGTTTTAATTGAAAATAAAAATGTAAATGTTGCGGCCATTGTTAATTTTGTGGCGCACACAAACAAATCAATGTATGGAAAACACTGTCAGGAGCAGAAGCCGCCATTATGCGAGATGAATGTAAACAGCGTGACGCGTCGACGCATTTTACGCATGTCGACGTATTTTCGTAGTCGACGTAATTGATGATGTCGATGCGTCGTTGCAGCACTAATTATATCTAAAATGACTGCAAAAAAAATAATAATACCGCTCACATAAATGCAAGTGGATATGACAAAAATCCACTCGGGGTCTCAAAATCCCAACTGCCGCTGTCTTTTGCCACCCAGTGGGCATAACCGCAGTCACTTTCGCCGAAGGTGATGTCACGCATACCCTCTATAGGGAGGCAGATTGTAGATGTAATAGTCCTGGACCTGGCCTGTAGACAGTAGCGGAGTGGCCATCGGGAGAGTCGGGACATTTCCCGGTGGGCCGGTAGTGTTTTGAGGCTGCAAGGGCCGGTCTGATAATGGATAATAGTTATACATTGCAAGTTATATAGCAACCCCGTCTGGCGGTCCGATTTGTGGCCGCTTCCCGCTGGTCAAACTGTGCAGCCTCTTTGCTCAACACAGTAGGCTATATAAAAGTGCTCAACCTGTTCGCCAGGTTTAACCATGTTTAGGATTTTTTTTTAATATAGGGGGATTATTGAACGCCCCTTTCCAAATTGCCATAGCCTGTCGGCCTTTGATGTGAAAAGCAGTGTTGCCGAATACCTGTTTATTTCAGTACATATGCGGTCGAATTGATCCATCAAGCGGAGACTATTTGATAGAAAGTGTGGATTAAGGATGTTTAAAATCTCTAGCCTGGTGGGTCAGTACTTGAATGGATAAAATCAGCACATTTGCAAAGGTTTATCTCCATATGGCTATATATAATAAATAAAATTTAGAAGGGTAACTTTGCAGTATCACATTTTATATTTCCTACTATTAGATTTCTATTAGATTTCCATATTAATAGACGAGAGTATTCAACTGAAATATATAAATATCCTCACAACATTATTATTTCTCAAAACTTTGACAAAAATTATTTTCAAATGAACTGTATTCTTACAGTTATTCAAAGATGCACACATTATTCCGGATGTGATTTGAATATTAGACGAGATAATATAACGGCAATGAACGTCTCATATGCCATTAAATATCCACATACAGTGGGGCAAAAAAGTATTTAGTCAGCCACCAATTGTACAAGTTCTCCCACTTAAAAAGATGAGAGAGGCCTGTACTTTTCATTAGTGCTGCCGCGAATAGTCGACGTAGTCGACGTAATCGACGATGAAAATTTGTCGACGGCAATTTTTTTAGTCGAGGAGTCACATATTTATTTTTTTCCGTCTCAAACGGCCCACTGTAATTCTGTCTCATGTCTCAAATGGCTCAATGTAATTCACCTCCACACCAGTCTGTGCGCTGTGCGCGCCCTGCTGGTTAATCTGCTACGCTATCATCTTTCTTCCCTCTCCCCCTGCCTTCACTGCTTTAATTTTGAAAAATTGGCGGTGGCAGGTGAGTCTATGGAATTATGAGTCGGAAAGCTTCCGAAGTATGAAAGTATTTTAAGCCAAGTTGTGATAAAAGAGTGGTCTGTTACACCGTGCCAAACGTCGCTGGCTTATCACGGGAGCACAACGACAATGCACGAGCATCTCAAACGAAAACACTCGGGAGTTATTGACGATACACCCACAGAGAATAGGACAACGTAAGTAACTGTTATATATGATTATTAATGAAACGGCGCGCTAGTCAGTACTGTTTTATTAACTCTTTTGAGAAGTACAATGACTCTGTCTTTGGATGTTAAATGCTGACAGTGTTTGTTTGCTCGTGATTCCGCCACGGAATCAACACTGGACGCAACAAATAGATTTTTCATGATTCCCATTTACATTTTTATTTTACTATTTTAAACGGCTCAATTCATTGTTGCGAGTGTTCAGTGCGTCTCTCTCTCTCTCTCTCTCTCTCTCTCTCTCTCTCTCTCTCTCTCTCTCTCTCTCTATCACTCATGTTGCTTGCAGCGCCTCGACCGCGCGCGCCTCTCTTTTACGTGACAGTGAAAAGGTGGCAGTGTTTTTAATGTACTTTCTTTTTTGCGAAAACGTCAACATTCACAGATGTCTCTGACAAAGACGACTGATCGAGTTAACATGACTTGAAGAAAGATTAGCAGTAGTGTGAGTCTGTGTGCGAGCTTTCTCCCTCCCTAGGATGCTGTATGCCGTGTTCTGTCGTCTATGTAACAACAACAGTGTATTCTCTTATATTTCTGAATTTGCACCGAATTGTCTGCGCTATATCACTCGCATTTAAAATCAAGAAATGGCTCAAAACACAACAACAATTATGAGAAGAGCAACAGCAGTAAAGCTACAATGTCAATGTATGGTGATTTTTGCATATCTAAATCAGGATTTTAGCAGCAGTTAAAGGAACAGCTGGTTGGATAAAAAACGAGGTGATGGGTCATGTTTAGTCACTATTTTATAGGCTACAACAGAACAGATAATATGTAAAATAGCATTCAGTTGTGTTAAAATGCAATATAAGATCAAAGAGTAGAAGTGAAACATTTCATATTTCTGTTAAGCATCTACTTTGCACTGGAAGTTTTTATTATTATTTATATTGTTTACATTGTAATTTTTTATTTGGTAACATTTAAGTTATTCATATTGTTTATGACACCGGTGGGTTCAAAATAAAATGGACACAATGAAATAACAAACACTTGAGTTTTTTTTAATTAGTCGTTTAGAATAGTCGACTATTCGAAAAATTAGTCGAAAGATTAGTCGTTAGAAAATTAGTCGTTAGTGGCAGCACTACTTTTCATCATAGGGTACACTTCAACTATGAGAGACAAAATGAGAAAGAAATCCAGAAAATCACATTGTCTGATTTTTTTAAGAATTTATTTGCAACTTATGGTGGGAAATAAGTATTTGGTCAATAACAAAAAAGCAAGATTTCTGGCTCTCACAGACCTGTTACTTCTTCTTTAAGAGGATCCTCTGTCATCCACTTGTTACCTGTATTAATGGCACCTGTTTGAACTTGTTAGCAGTATAAAAGACACCTGCCCACAACCTCAAACAGTGAGACTCCAAACTCAACTATGGCCAAGACCAAAGAGCTGTCAAAGGACACCAGAAAGAAAATTGTAGACCTGTACCAGGCTGGGAAGACTGAATCTGCAATAGGCAAGCAGCTTGGTGTGAAGAAATCAACTGTGGGAGCGATTATTAGAAAAAGGAAGACCTACAAGACCACTGATAATCTCCCTCGATCTGGGGCTGCATGCAAGATCTCAGCCTGTGGGGTAAAAATGATCACAAGAATGGTGAGCAAAAATCCCAGAACCACACGTGGGACCTAGTAAATGACCTGAAGAGAGCTGGGACCAAAGTAACAAAGGCTACCATCAGTAACACACAACGCCGCCAGGGACTCAAATCCTGCAGTGCCAGACATGTCCCCCTGCTTCAGTCAGTACATGTCCGACCCCCTCTGAAGTTTGCTAGAGAGCATTTGGATGATCCAGAAGAGGATTGGCAGAATGTCATATGGTCAGATGAAACCAAAATAGGACTTTTGGTAGAAACTCAACTTCTTGTGTTTGGAGGAGAAAGAATGCTGAGTTGCATCCGAAGAACACCATACCTACTGTGAAGCATGGGGGTGGAAACATCATGCTTTGGGGCTGTTTTTCTGCCAATGGACCAGGATGACTGATCCGTGTAAAGGAAAGAATGAATGGGGCCATGTATCATGAGATTTTGACTGAAAACCTCCTTTTGTCAGCAAGGGCATTGGAGATGAAATGTGGGTGGGTCTATCAGCATGACAGTGATCCCAAACATACCGCCCGGGCAACGAAGGAGTGGTTTCGTAAGAAGCATTTCAAGGTCTTGGAGTGGCCTAGCCAGTCTCCAGATCTCAACCCCATAGAAAATCTTTGGAGGGAGTTGAAATCCGTGTTGCCCAGTGACAGCCCTAAAACATCACTGCTCTAGAGGAGATCTGCATGGAGGAATGGGCCAAACTACCATCAACAGTGTGTAAAACCCTTGTGGAGACTTACAGAAAACATTTGATCTATGTCATTGCCAACAAAGAGTATATAACAAAGTATTGGCATGAACTTTTGTTGTTGACCAAATACTTATTTTTCACCATGATATGCAAATGAATTCTTTGAAGGGTCGGACAGTGTGATTTTCTGGATTTTTTTCACATTTTGTCTCTCGTGGTTGAAGTGTGCCTATGGTGGGGGTTGCAGGCCTCTCTCGTCTTTTTGAGTGGGAGATCTTGCACAGTTGGTGGCTGACTAGGTGCTTTTTTGCCCCACTGTAACTTAACATTACAGCATAATGAAATGAATAAAAAGTCAAGGAAGCAGGATTGGCATGTAAATTGTATTATTATTATTAGCGGGAAAAAAAGCAATATTACTGAAATAATCTCTGAGGTAATGCGCCAAACACATTAAAATAAGTAAGCAATAACAGTGGAAAAAACATTATTATCTCTCAAAACTTTATATGACAAAAATTGGTAACACTTTATTTTACGACCCGCAAAGTACCGCGTAATTAAACCGAATTTACAGTGTACCTATTTGTAACAACAGGGTACCTCTACAGTACGTACTTGTAGGTATAAGGGAATAATATTTTAAGTTTGTGGTAATAAGGGGGTAAGAATATGAAGAATTATAAATTATTTATACTCTAAGTATTTTATAACTACAGGGTACCTATTATAATATTACATGGTATGTATGACTTAGTCAAGTCTATAGGGAAAATGTTTTATTGATTTTATTGTGAATTTTTCATATTGACTACTGAATGTTGTATACAGTCAATGTCTACGAGCCACATCGGCAAATAAATATAACAGCACATCACTTTTATTTTAGTAGCCTATATTACTTGCTTTTAATAACAAAGTCCAGCTGATTTAATGTGGTTAACTTTTCTTTAAGGTAAGTACAATAAAAATAGCAACTTATTCCCTATTTACCAGGAAACTCTTACATTTGCGGGCGCTTTGCAATTTATTTACTTTTATTTCAAATTACACAATAATGACCACAAAGCAGCACGCTATTTGTTTATTTTTAATAGGGGTTATCATTGGTAGAATAAAACTTTGCAACATGTGTAAAGACAAGTATTTTAGCCAAATATAATTTATGCAATGGCAAACCAGAATGAAACAACAGCAGATATCAGCTCCCGCTAAAGCAAAAGACGACTACATGCGTAGGCTACTGCGCAGGTGTAGAGTGCGCGGCCGTCTGCAGGAGGTTTGCTGGAACATGATCCTGAGGTGAAATTTCTTTAAGAGGTTTTAAAAACTTTTCACTTTAATTTACAGCCCGCAAATGTAAGAGTTACTTGGTAACTCCTGTATACATATACAGATCAAAGAGGTACAAGTTGCTATTATTTTTATTGTGCTGTGTTTGCCGACGTGGCTTGTAGATATCAACTGTAGGCTATACACTACACTTCATCAGGTAAGTAGCAAATATGAAAAAAATAACATATTAAACATAGACCATATCACCCATAGACGTCATACATACCACGTAATATTACAATAGGTACCCTGTAGTTATGAAATAATTTATATTTCAAAAATTATATTTAAAGGAAATATTCTTACAGTTATTCAAAGATGCACAAATTATTCCATATTACTCCCGTTTATGAGCACATTCATCTCTGGTCTCGCTCTGTTATGTAATAGCTGATTGAGGTGCGCATCTCCGTCTTTCAACCGGGTATCATTTTGTATAGTTACTCATTTAGGAAAATTAGCCATGATTTAATGATTTTATTAATATTATGAAAATGTTTTTTTTTTTTTTTTTTTTTTGGCAAATTGATTACGATTTGTATTACCCTAGTTTTACTACAAATAGGCTACGAGACATTTTTTTTTACCACGGAGGGCTGGTGGTATACGAAATTTCCCGGTAGATTTTTTGGTCCCACTCCGCCCCTGCCTGTAGACCCGTTCGCAATTTGGTGTTGGGGGAATTTCTCACTTTTAACTGAGTTAGTGGGTCCCTAGACATAAAAAATCACAGAGCTGCTCATCCACCATAGTGCCACGAATTTTGTAATGGTCAAGTTAAAACATGATCACCATTGGATGATGATGAAAATCCAACTTCTTTGTTTCTGAATGTTTATAAAAATGTTATACCTCTATTTTGACTAATTATGGTATGTAGAATTCATTTTTGATATTGTTGTGACCATATTGGGTGATTTTGACCTTGAAAGGGCATGGTCAAGGTCGTTTTCCTATTCTGAAGATGTACTGAAATGTACTGTCTGCGCTTATACTGTATGACACTATACAGAGTTCACAAAAAAAGGTGTAACTTAGTGTTAATGAGAAAATAAAGTGTGGCACATGCTTAATGTTAAAAGAGTTAAAATATATAATTTTTGCTGTATTTGGGCCCATCTCTGTTTGTACACCACTGGACAGAGTTCACAAAAAATACAAGGTTTTATTGACTTTTCTTGAATTTTCTTGAATTTTACCAGATGTAGTCAAATGTAACATATTTCCAAGGTGTCTCACTATTGAGCATCACACATATTGATCAACATGGAGCATTCTAAAATACCTGGCCCCAAAAGCTTGAATTTGGTTGCTTCAATGGCAGATCAGGACAATCATAATCAAAGGTTATGCATCATGTGCCAAGAAGATAATGAATTGCTTGTAACAAGTGAAAAGACAGGACGTGAGAGAATCAAACAAGCTGCTAAAATCCGTAATGATGTGGTTGCAAATCGTATCAAAACTCTGATCGGTGATGATGATGAGGAAAATGATAATATAATTTTTGTTTACCATAATACCAACAAATGCTACAAGTCATACACCCATTCTCGAAAACTGACATCTATTGAGAAGAAAAGAATTGAAGAATCTAAGAGGCTGTTTACACTTGGTATTAACATGTGTTTTCGTCGATCGGATCACAAGTGGACGATGTTAATGCCAGGTGTAAACGGTGTTCAAAACGTTTTGAGCTCGTCCACTTTCGACCACTTTCAACCACATCCAGAGGTGGTCGAAACCACTTTCGATCTGATCGCTTTGGAGTTGCGGAACGCACATGTGTTGAATGCGTTCGAACAGCCACACGCGACCGCCTTCTCTCCGCCCATTTATCTAATCTGAGGTATTAAACACAAGTTTTACGTCTGTTTTGACTTCTGGCGTGAACATTCGGTGAACAGCGCTATTTTAGCCTTTCATTGATAAAACTAAGCGGCTGATCTCCGTACTTTCGTTTTGAAAGCGTGTGAAAGTTGCGCGATCCTATTTCATCAATTGCGCTGAAAATTCAAAGAAAGCTCTTACATACTCATGTACAAAACACTGTGCAGCATGTTTACTTGCTAAACAAGCAGTGCACTCCGACATATTATTAGTTTGCGTCCATATAAACTCATTATTACTCCCGCTCGGGTTTGAATGACAGCAGAGAGACTCGCCCACCGTCTCACAGGCCACCCCCTCATAGTATTCAGCACAGAAGCGGTCGAAAGTGGACAAAAGAGACGGATTTAAATACCAGGTGTAAACGTAATGTGTCTCTCTCGTCCACTTGTGATCCGATCGATGAAAACACATCTTAATACCAAGTGTAAACAGCCCCTAAGCTGTGTGAGACAGAAGATGAGGCTTCTACAAGTGTTAAATTCATGACAACCTTACGGAGAAGTGTTACACCTTGTGCACCTCCAAGTTCTGACAAGGAAGCAAGAACATTGCCATGTGTTATATGTGAATATATGGAACACAAGAAATGTCGTGACAAGTACAGAATTTGTGAGTATGATAGTGCGAAGAAACTAATTGCTGCAGCAAAGCATAACCAAGATGTAGTTTTCACACGAATTGCAGATCGCCTGAAGGATGATGAAGATAGCTCTGTTAAATCAGTAATATCAGCTGATTTATTTTGCCACAATCTCTGTCGCCAAAACTACATGCGAAAATATGAACGTGACATCAAAGCCAAAGCACTAGATAAACCAGCCATTACCAACATCAAGCAAGTACTGTTTGCTCATGCTCTTTCATATATTGACAAGCATTCTGGCGAATGGCGAGTGTTGCACTGTGAGTGATATTGTGGAGTTTGCATTGAGCCTGTTGGAAAAAGGCGAGGTGCTTACAAGTACCTTCCAGACCCGTGATATGAAACAGCTGATCCTTAATCACTACGGAAAATTGGTCACATTCGCTCCCAACAGTAGGATGAATGAATCTGATATTTTTTTCTCATCTGACATTAACGCTACTGACTTGGCCATCAAGCTCAAGAATCAGGACATAATGAGAAAGGCAGGCACCAAGTTGAGAGAAGTGCTCCTGGATGTTGATTTTGGTCTGCAAGACAGCTTCTGTGACAGTACGGACTTGAAAGCATCATGGGAAACAACAATAATGCCAGCGCCTCTTCTTACGTTCTTAGCAGCTCTATTCAAGGTCCCCAAGCACAAGCTATTTAGAAGCAGTGCTAGAGACCTAGAGGAGCTTCTCCAGTCTCTACAGGATGAGGAAAATCAGTCAGAAGCAGAAGAACTGCTACCACAGCAGCCATATTCCACAGAGGGAGAGGATAATGGACAGTCCACACAGGAGGAGGATAAGGGCAGCCAGCTAGCAGGGGAACCGCCTCAGCAGCAACAGCCCACACATGGAAAAGAGCCTCAAGAAATCACAAGAGTACACAACTGCACTGTCTCTTCCAAATACTTGTGTATAGCATTCACAATGGAGTAAAGCGAACACCGTTGCATATTATGCTTGGCCATGCTATTTATGCAAGAGATCGCAGCAAGAGCCTTCTCACAACTTTCAACAGGATTGGTTCATGTTCAAGCTACCACACAATCAGATCTGCCCGCAGTCTTCTCGCTAGCTCTGCTGTGACATGCTCAGAAGATGGAGAGACACCCATACCAAGTACTTTTACAAGGGAGGATTATACTATGGCAGGCATGGACAACTCTGATTATGCTGATAAGTCATCACTGTCTGGTACCAAGGGTTCACACTATGCAGCATAAGTACTGTTCCAAGACACCACAGTGAACAGACCCCTTCATCAGCCTCCAGTGTCAAGCACAGGATTAACCCATTCTGATCCAATCTTGCGAACAAAGTTGCCATGCCAAGAGGTACCTCACCATGCCAAGCCAGTGGTTTGACCTGCCCTGCCACCAGATATGCTCCTGCATCCTGAAAACAAGCAAGCCACATTACTTGATGTTGCAACTGCCAAAAGTGTATCTGGAAAGCGAGAATTCTTGATCAGTCTGATTCGCTGTGGTGCCTCAGCAGGAGACCCTTTGATATGGGCAGCTGTGCACACATTTGTCTCATCTGCTGTGGTGCCAATGATGCGGGTTGGCTTTCTCCCAGGCATACCAAGACCCATTACTGAGCATGCAACAGTCAGACATTGCCTCACCAACTTCCAGAGTGTTCGCAGACAACTGAATCAGGCATAAATAGCTATTTGGTGTGATGAAAGCGTTTTTGCTCTGGCTGTAGATATTTACCTACATGAGACAGAACAGTTCAAGGATCTGTTCCTCTGCATGGGCCCTTTTCATTGGACCCGTGTTCTACTCCGATGCCAGGGAAAACTGCTTCGTGGTTCTGGCCTGGATGATGCATTGGTGGAGTGTGAAGTGTTTGGACCTGACGTGATAGAGTCTGTGTTAAATGGTAGTCATTATGTCCAGCCTCTCACTGGGGTGCTGATTGTGTAAGGATGTGATTAGGGCTGCAGCTATCGATTCTTTTTGTAATCGATTAATCTAGCACTGAATCGATCGATTAATCGAGTAATCAGATACATTTTTTTTTGTGTTTTTAAACAACCGAAACAAATAATGCATAACGAAAATTACTTGGCTGTAAAATGATCAAGCATTTGGCTTTTATTTCTAAAAAATACAGAGGTATTTGGCTCCAAGAAATAAGCCTATTTATTTCAATTTTTTACCCATTTAGTGTTTATAAGTGCCAGTGCCAACAATTAAACACTTCAATTTATTAATATGCACAACAGGTTTCATGCTGTAATCTAGCCCTGACATCAAAGTAAATATCTGGTTTATGTACATTTCTACACCTGCAGCATTTACCATTAGGCTTTTAACATATAATATATCATTTCTGGGGTGAGCCTATTTGCTATGGTAACAACCTTTGTGTGCACACGTGCTGTGCGTGAGGAAGAGTGACACCCCAGTCAGACGTTCAGTTGCTTCATTGCATTTTGGTACTGCAGAAATACATACATTCATTTTTAATAGAACGCTGCATTTGTTTTGCATCACATGCATTGCGGTGCATTTTAGGTTAAGAATCCGTTTGAAAAATCACAACATCACGTCCCGCTGTCTACAGTGAATGCATGCTGAAATTATTTTTGCGTGGCTACGTAAAAGTTTAAGCATATGTGATGCATTGCGCTATCGGTCTGACTCGCGTGAGAGAGAATAACTTCCTTATGCTAAACTCCAATAAAACAGAGATTATTATTATTGAACAAAATATGTCAGATTACAAGTTGCCTATATATGATTGCACTGTGGTGCCGTTTTTTGGTACACACACCTGTAGTGCATGCGTGTGTGAAGGGGTTCTTTTTTAATCTATACTGTCCTGCAATTGAACGTGAATACATTTACTACTTAAAAACATCAAAGCCAAACACCACACCCAGCCAAACCGCACAAGGACACCGCCACAAACACAGCATGGGATCAAAATCAGCGGAAGCCACGCCACCCTGCCTCATCGACGCCCGGCGAAACAACAGTGGATGTTTTCAGTTCAGATGCTGAATGTAATGATAATGTAATGATCCCAAACTTTAGACAGTCTCTCTCTGCCGTTTATGGACATATTCGCTCCGCCATCGCGCCAACTAAATTCAAAATGTACCACACGCTATGATGTGCTTCCTGAACATCCTCACACGGTCCGTGTGAATCAGATCTCGGCGCGTGTAGTGCGCGTCATAGGAATTTAACGAGGCTTCGAGGCAGAATTTTTGCCTCGAGGAATTTTTTGAATCGAGTAAATCGAGTAACTCGATGAATCGTTTCAGCCCTAGATGTGATCAGGTCGCTCCAGTGGGAGATGTTCTGGCAACAGAAGAACAAAGCAGAATATCCAGTGCTAGCACAGGTAGAGGCACTGCACACTACATTGGCTGCAAATCAACGTTGCCCAGAGCAGTTTAAGGCCTTGGTTGAACAAGTGCAGAAGTTAAATCAGGACTTTCTGGAGTTTGAGAAGGAGTGTGAAGCGAAGTCAGAGCTCTGCCAATTCTTTGGAGTTTGGCTGGAATTGGTTGCCGTAATCAAAAATGCTGTAGTCTCTGAAAGGGAAGGAAACTGGAACTTACACGTGGCTACTATAGAGGATTCTATGTCGATCTTTGCAGAATGTGACTGCATAAACTACCTTCAACATGGTTCATGGTATCTTGAACAAATCAAGGTCCTAGAGTTAACACATCCTGAGCTCTACCGGCGCTTCTCTATAGGGCATTGGGCTTTACCACCAAGTCTGCTCACAGTATGTAAGTGTTCGGTCAAGTGTGACAACCGCAGATGTGGCTGTCGTGCTGCTGGAGTTTCATGCACCATATTTTGCCATGGAAAATGTGAAAAATCATGCTGTAAAAACCAATCCCACTAACATGCATGCATGCACACATACAGTACACTTTGAGAGAAATCAGACTACATGGTGCACGTTTAGTTAATTTGATATGATGTAATTTGTATCACATTTATAGCTACATAGTTGTATTTGCACCCAATTGTTTTATGTTATATCATTGTACTAACACCCAATTAAAGTAAAAGTTCAAAGGGGGTGTTTATTTTTGTTACATTTCTTCTCTTCATGTCTTGTTATAATTAAAACAAATCTTTGTGGAAAAATACAATAAAAAGTAATTATTAAGAAAAAGGTCTTAATCGAGTTATTATAAAATTATGTTGACATTGATATTTGAAAGACAAGATGATCCTTGTAAAAAATGTAAAAAACAATATTAGCAATGAATGCTAATGTCAGATTTAGTAGAATTAGACTTATTGCATCAGGTTTTTATTCCTAATAATGGCCAAGTTATGGCCAAGGTATTCAGAATAGGAGAATTACCTTGACTATGACCTTTTTAAGGTAAAAAATAATCCAATATGGTATGTGGAATTCATTTCTGATATTGTTGTGACCATAAGTCTAAATGGAGGTATTATATGTGTATATACATTCAGAAACAAAGAAGTTGGATTTTTATCATCATCCATCGGCGGCCATATTTGACATGACCATTACCTAATTCGTGGCACTATGGCTGACGAGCACCTCAGTGATTTTTCATGTCTAGGGACTCACTAACACAGTGCAAGTGAGAAATTCCCCAACACCTAATTGCGAACGGGTCTACAGGCCAGGTACTGGATTATAATGTAAAACACACAGTAAACTATAGATAAGAAAAATTACCATCAAAGTGCCCAAGTAAGGAAAAGAGGAAAAATGAGAAATAAACGTAAAGAGAATAAAAGTATGTATGCTGCTATATAATTAATTTTTTAATGAAGTATATCTAATATATCATTATGTAGCTTGGTATGCAATTACACATGAACCAGTAATGTTATTTTTTTTCTGTCCAACTAGCTTATGTAACATTGACTACCCATTCAAAAGTTTTAGGATCACTTTTACTTATTAATATTTTTCCACATATAATAGAAAATTCATAAAAACTGTGGAATAACAAAGATGGAACATAACGAAATCAATACTATTACTGAAAACAATTAAAAAAAAAATCTAAACTTACTGGTGGTAAAATGTTTTATAATAGTTCATAATTTAAGATCAGTCATTTAAGATAAGTTTAAGAAAAGATTTACGTAAAGAAATATTCCATTTTCTTAAAAGAAAAATCCAGATAATTTAGTCTCCACCATGTCATCCAAAATGTTGATGTCTTTCTTTGTTCAGTCGAGAAGAAATTATGTTTTTTGAGGAAAACATTGCAGGATTTTTCTCATTTTAATGGACTTTAATAGAGCCCAACATTTAATACTTAACTCAACACTTAACAGTTTTTTTCAATGGAGTTTCAAAGGTCTATAAACGATCCCAATCGAGGCAGGAATATTCCTTTAATTTTATAAAATAATGTATATTAAAAACCACTGCTTATCAAGTATTATTATTCTTTGAATAATATAATTTAAACAGCACATTTACAGAAATATTTATCTTTTTTGAACGTTAAAATAGCTCTGCGGCCCTGGAATGTCAATCCCAGAAATGGCCCCAAGCCAGTCTGAGACCCCTGCTTTAAAGGTTTCATTTAAATACTTGTACTTACTGCCACTGCCATTAATTCAACACAAAATATTTAGGTGAGCCGGCAGCATATAATGAAGCAAATGGAAACAAACAAACTTGTCAAACTGTCCAGAAATTAATGTCATGCTGTAGTGCTGGGCGATAATTCGATAACGATAATTTTGCAGATATAAAATTTCCAGATAAAACTATAACGACAGTTCGATAAGTGATCGATAATGTTTACACACTCTGCGTAATGTTGCGCAAGCACTTCCGGATGCGGCACACTCTTGGTTTATAATCAGAGTGTCAGTTACGTTAGACTTGAAGGAGTGGAGTAAGATGAGGCAAGTTATTCATTTATTAGTAGAGCCCTATGATTTTTGCGATGCGGATACTGCGAACGGAATCCAAATGCGTGGAAACATTTTCCTTTTGTGTAATATTGGACGTGTAAACAGGGTTCGTCAAAGCCCAAAACACAGCAGACACAATAGGTGCAGTATACTGTACTTTCTTTCAGTGTCCGCCTTGCGTGCACACACGTCCGCACAGCTTTAATAGTATGTTTACAGGACATTCACAAATTCAGGAAACTGAGAAAAAAACAGCAGATCCACCACTGCAATGTGATGCTATTGACATTCATTTATCAGCGTGTATAGCTCGTATATGTATGACACACGCGTGAAGTTTTCTTTCTTGTTTAGGTGAACATAAACAGCTGGAAGGTACTTAGTATATTGAAACTTAAAGCAATTCAATTTTATTTATATAGTGCTTTTCACAATACTTAATTGTTTCAAAGCAGCTTTACATTAATAGAAGCAGTAAAGGCACAGAAAACGACATAGCACAACATAATACACGATAGCATAAGCAGTCAAATTTGCTGCGGATATAACTCGACATTATAAGGGAGCGTATTACTAATGTAACGTCTAGAAGAGGAAGTTAAGTTAAGCCCAAGAAGGCTGTCTCCCCGGGGTAAAAAACCCGCTAGGAGAAAAAAAACCTGGGCTGTTTAGCCGAGGAAAAAAAAAGTCCTGGCAGGGAAAAACCCTTGGGATATATATATGTATATATACACATATAAATGGATAAAGAGATTAAGCGGAGATTAAGCGGGTTCTGCCGGTGATCGTTGGTCAGGCATCAGCTGGGCATCACATTGAAGGACGACCAGTAGATCAGAGGTGTGCCGACTTTCACATCTACCGGAACTGGGTCTGTTTGTCCCATTGTCCTCGGGTCGAGGACGAGACATGGAGAGAAAAACAAAATCATATTAGCGTAGGGGCCGTTCACATGTAATGCAAGTGTCACACAGTGATGTGGTTTAATCAGCTTAGTTTCAGACAGACTAACTATTGCGGCATAATTATATTATCCACAGTTGAGGATTTTGCAAATTGGGGGCCCACTGCGACGGTATATATGGTAACTAAGGGTCGCCTTCCGATCTTTAAGAGAAAATGAAACCTGTCGACCCATTTGACTAAGGCCTGTAACCCCACTGTTGTCGTTAATTCAGGTTCAGTGGCAAACGGGTCTATATTGCATACTATTTACAAGACACATGAAAGCGCCAAAATCGCAACCCGACCATACGTGCCAACCCGTTTGACTAAGGCTGGATGCCCCACTGTCGTCGTTAATGCAGGTTCAGTGGCAAACGGGTCTGTATGGCATAGTATTCACAAGACACACGAAAGCACCAAAATCGCAACCCGACCATACGTGCCAACCCGTTTGACTAAGACCGGAAGCCCCACTGTCGTCGTTAATGCAGGTTCAGTGGCAAACAGGTCTGTATGGCATACTATTCGCAAGACAAAGAAAGTGCCAAAATCACAACCCAACCATACGTGCCAACCCGTTTGACTAAGGCTGGAGGCCCCACTGTCGTCGTTAATGCAGGTTCAGTGGCAAACGGGTTTGTATGGCATACTATTCACAAGACACACGAAAACGTCAAAATCGCAACCTGACCATACGTGCCAACCCGTTTGACTAAAGCCGGAAGCCCCACTGTCGTCGTTAATGCAGGTTCAGTGGCAAACGGGTCTGTATGGCATCCTATTCACAAGACACACAAAGTTCCAAAATCGCAACCCGACCATACGATAAGATAAGGCTATTATTTATTTATTTGGTTGGTCTGTGTTATGACCGCGAGTGCTTTGTTCCGTACAAATAACTATTTCGAGTTAAGCACCTTTACTAGACAAATTATGTGAATGCTTTGTTGAAGAGAAAAGTCTTGATTTAAAATGATCGACTGTGTCTGATTCTCGGACATCGGTTGGTAAATCATTTCAGAGCTTAGGGGCTCTTCCACTTTTAGACACTTTTGATAGTCTAGGGATAATCAAGAGACCAGAATTTTGTGACTGTAGTGTGCGTGATGGATTGTATTCTGATAATAATTCTCTTAAGATATGAGGGTGCTAGGCCATTTAATGCTTTGTAGGTGATTAGTGATATTTTGAATTGTATGCGATATTTAACTGGTAGCCAGTGTAAAGATGCCAGAATTGGGCTTATGTGTTCATACTTCTTAGATCGAGTAAGTACCCTTGCAGAAGCGTTTTGAACCAGCTGAAGCTTGTTTACTTGATTTGCATGGCATCCCCTGAGTAGCGAGTTACAATAGTTTATTCTAGAGGTCATAAAAGCATGGATAAGCTTCTCTGCGTCAGATGTAGACAGTATATGGCGTATTTTCAAAATATATCTAAGATGGAACAATGCTGTGCGGCAGACGTTGGCGATATGACTATCGAAGGATAAGTTGCTGTCAAACATCACACCTAAGTTCCTAACCGTGGAAGATGGCACCACAGTGCAGCCATCTATGTGCAACTTATAATCTGACATATTATGTTTGTAGCGATTCGGTTCAATAATAAGTATCTCTGTCTTATTGGAGTTGAGCTTAAGAAAGTTATGTGTCATCCAGTCACTAACATCGCTAATGCAGTCTGTTAGCTTAGAAAACGTGTGTGTTTCGCTGGGATGTGAGGAGATGTAAAGCTGGGTATAATCCGCATAGCAGTGGAAACTTATGTTATGTTTCCTGATAATGTCTCCTAGGGGTAACATATATAACAAGAACAGGATAGGACCTAAAACTGATCCCTGCGGTACACCCTATTTAACCAGGGAGTGATATGACTCTTCCTCGTTTACATAAACAAAGTGATAGCGATTGGTTAGATACGACCTAAACCAGGCTAGCGCCTGACCCCTGATACCAACATATTTTTCTAGTCTATTGAGTAAGATTGTGTGATCTATTGTGTCAAAGGCTGCACTAAGGTCTAGGAATATAAGAATTGAGATTTCACCACGATCGGATTTTAATAGGAGGTCATTTGTAACTCTAAGCAGTGCTGTCTCTGTGCTATGGTGTGGCCTGAATCCTGATTGGAACTTTTCATATGTACTATTAGTTGACAAGAATGTGCGTAACTGGCTTGCCCCTACCTTTTCTAATATTTTCGAAAGAAAAGGGAGATTTGAGATTGGTCTCAGTGTTTCCCACAGGATTTTGAGGAGACTGTTGTGGTGATGACGTCACCCGCTAATTAGCATATATGTGACGTCATTATGTTGTGTTTGATCTAGTGTTGGCACCTGAAATATGTTTCATTTCTACTCTTTGATCTGTATCTGTATTTGATCTGTATTATATATCAAATTATATTTTAAGCCGAATTAAGCTGTTTTAAATGGTGAAATAAAAATGTAAATGGGAATCATGAAAATTCTATTTGTGGGGGCCAGTGTTGATTCTGTGGTGGGCAACCACAAATAAATCAATGTATGGGAAACACTGGGTCTAAAGTTATTAAGCTCTCCCTGATCAAGCTGTGGTTTTTTAATCAGCGGTTTAATAACTGCTAGTTTGAAAGCTGTTGGAACGTATCCTATTTCTAGCGATGAGTTAAAGATATTTAGAACCGGGGTTGACACTACAGGGAATACCTCTTTAAGTAGTTTTGTGGGAACGGGGTCTAATATGCAGGACGAGGATTTGGATGATGTAACTAGTCTAGAGAGCTCATCCATTGTAGTAGGTTTAAATGAATCAAGATGTTCGTATGGTAGTCTAGTGTTAAGTGAACTAATGGGTAGAGTGGTGGCTGCCTGGGTAGCTACGATGTTTTCCCTAATAGCCGTAATTTTGTTAGAAAAGAAGTTCATGAAGTCGTTACTATTGTGTTGAAGTTTACTATTGGTTTCTGTTTGTTCTTTGTTTCTAGTCAGTTTTGCAACTGTGCTAAAGAGGAAACGAGGGTTATTATGATTCTCATTTATAAGCTTGCTAAGATACGTAGATCTGGCGGTTTTAATAGCCTGTCTGTAGTGTTTAACACTGTCATTCCATGCTGCACGCCATACCTCTAACTTTGTGCTTATAAATCAGTCTGTCTTGGGTCTTAAAGTGACAGTAGCCTGCTGCTTTCTGCTGCTTTAAACCCATTACTAACTGTTTGTTTTTTGCAATTTTCATTCAGGAGAAAAAAATTTGACAGGAATAAAGATTTGTTATTTATCATGATAATTATTGATATCGACTGATATGGAAAACATTTTCTTCATAATTTTTTTGGCCATATCGCCCAGCCCTATCCTGCTGTATACTGCAGGGCTCGACATTAAGGCTTGTCCGCTTGTCCGGGACAAGTGGATTTTTTGTAGGACAAGTGTAAGAGAAAATTAGTTGTCTGACTGGACAGGTTAAATTTCAAACAAAAATATAGCTGCAAGCAGCGATGGCGGGCCCTCGCACGTATTTTTAGCGCTACACGGTGCCTCCGAGAAAACGATGCACGGTGGGCAAGTGCATCAAGTGGGTAAATATCGGTGGACTATTTATGTTGTTACTGACCCAATTGGGGACTGTAGGTAAAAGAAACCTCACATTTTGGACAAACGGGGGCGCTAGTGAGCGACTTAAGAGGCACACCTATGTCTGACCTGTTTGTCAACACTTAACAGTTGACAACTCTGATGTGTGTGCCAAATTTGAAGTTAATCTAAGCATGCCAAGAGGCTTAAATATTCCTGAAATAATAGTAAACTTTGATGCGTTGCCATGGCAACAACATTCGAGATGTCAAAAATCCCTTCGCATTTTATCATCTCCAATGTCTCAGCATCATGTTTACCACGTTTGGTGTCAATCGCATGAATATCCTAGAAGGAGTATTTAAAAGTTCACTGCATGCAACTGAAGGGCTTAAATATGCTTTTAAAATGAAAGTAAAGTTTGAAGCGTTGTCATGGGAACAACGTTCGAGATATCAAAAATCCCTTCGCAATTTATCATCTACAATGTCTCGGCATCATGGTGACCACTTTTGGTGTCAATCGCATAAACATTCTAGGAGGAGTATTTAAAAGAACATCACATGGAACTGTCAAAAAAATCAACCTTTGTGACTGCAACACTTCCTGGCGCCTGGTGGTGGCGCTATACCCAAGACTTACAATAGGCACATAGATGCGATCGGAATCTTCAGACGAACAAACACCCCGCGTGTCATCACTATAAGACATTTTTTGCCTTAGATATTAGACACTTCCTGTTTCTCTGAATTTGCCATAAATTTGTCGCCTCGCCATGGCAACACCGTTCGAGATATCAAAAATCCCTTCGCAATTTAGCAAGTCCAATGTCTCAGCATCATCTTCACCACGTTTGGTGACAATCATATGAATTCCCTAGGAGAAGTATTTAAAAGTTCATGACTGACACACTTCCTGGCGCCTGGTGGTGGCGCTATACCCGGGAGTCACAATAGGCACATCGATGCGATCGGAATCATCAGACAAACAAACACCCCGCGTGTCATTACAATAAGACATTTTTTGGCTTACATATTAGACACTTCCTGTTTCTCTAAATTCGCCATGACTTTGTCACCTCGCCATGGCAGAACCGTTCGAGATATCAAAAATCCCTTCGCAATTTAGCAAGTACAATGTCTTGACATCATGATCACCACGTTTGGTGTCAATCCCATGAATCCCCTAGAAGGAGTATTTAAAAGTTCACCGCATGCATTTTTTAAACAATCCAAAATGGCAGACTTCCTGTTGGGCGGAGCTAAAATGTTAGAGGGCGAAAGTTGTTCGGGTCGATGAGATCTATATGCGTACCAACTTTCATACATGTGCGTACATGCTTGCCCGATCTGTGCACCAATGTTTTTTTTTGCATTACAGGGGGCGCTACAGAGCCCCTGTGCCACGCCCGTGTTCCAGCCTTTGCCCGTTCGCAATGACGGACGACTTTGACGTCTGTGCCAAATTTCAAGAGTTTTCGAGTATGTTTAGGCACCCAAAATGCCCAAAAGTGTTAAAAAAAATAAAATAATAAAAAATATAGCTGCAAGCAGCGATGGCGGGCCCTCGCACGTTTTTTTACAGCTACACGGTGCCTCCAAGAAAACGATGCACGGTGGGCAAGTGAATCAAGTGGGTAAATATCGGTGGACTATTTATGTTGTTACTGACCCAATTAGGCACTGTAGGTAAAAGAAACCCCACATTTTGGACAAACGGGGGCACTAGTGAGCAACTAAAGAGGCACACCTATGTCTGACCTGTTTGTCAACACTTAACAGTTGACAACTCTGATGTGTGTGCCAAATTTGAAGTTAATCTAAGCATGCCAAGAGGCTTAAATATTCCTGAAATAATAGTAAACTTTGATGCATTGCCATGGCAACAGCGTTCGAGATGTCAAAAATCCCTTCGCAATTTATCATCTACAATGTCTTGGCATCATGTTGACCACTTTTGGTGTCAATCGCATAAACATTCTAGGAGGAGTATTTAAAAGAACATCACATGGAACTGTCAAAAAATCAACCTTTGAGACTGCAACACTTCCTGGCGCCTGGTGGTGGCGCTATACCCGAGACTCACAATAGGCACATCGATGCGATCGGAATCTTCAGACGAACAAACACCTCGCGTGTCATCACTATAAGACATTTTTTGTCTTAGATATTAGACACTTCCTGTTTCTCTGATTTCGCCATGACTTTGCCGCTTCGCCATGGCAACACCGTTCGAGATATCAAAAATCCCTTCGCAATTTAGCAAGTCCACTGTCTTGACATCATGATCACCACGTTTGGTGTCATTTGCATGAATCCCCTAGGAGGAGTATTCAAAAGTTCACTGCATGCATTTTTTAAACAATCCAAAATGGCGGACTTCCTGTTGGGCGGAGCCAAAATGTTAGAGGGCGAAAGTTGTTCGGGTCGATGAGATCTATATGTGTACCAACTCTCGTACATGTGCGTACATTTTTGCCGAATCTGTGCCCCAATGTTTGTTTTTGCATTACAGGGGGCGCTACAGAGCTCCCTTGCCACGCCCGTGTTCCAGCCTTTGCCCAGTCCTAATGGCCGACGACTCTGACGTCTGTGCCAAATTTCAAGAGTTTTCGAGTATGTTTAGGCACCCAAAATGCCCAAAAGTGTTAAAAAAAAATAATAATAAAAAATATAGCTGCAAGCAGCGATGGCGGGCCCTCGCACGTTTTTTTACCGCTACACGGTGCCTCCGAGAAAACAATGGACAGTGGACACGTGCATCAAGTGGGTAAATATCAGTGGACTATTTCATGTTTCTACTGACCTATTTGGGTTCTGTAGGTAAAAGAAACCCCACATTTTAGACAAACGGGGGCACTAGTGAGCCACTAAATAGACACGCCTTTATCTGACCTTTTTGTCAACACTTAACAGCCGAAAACTCTCATGTGTGTGCCAACTTTTAGGTTAATCTAAGCATACCAAGAGCCCTAAATATGCCAGATATAAAAGTAAAGTTTGGGGCGTTGCCATGGGAACAGCGTTAGAGATATCAAAAATCCCTTCGCAATTTATCATCTACAATGTCTCAGCATCATGTTGACCACTTTTAGTGTCAATCGCATAAACATTCTAGGAGGAGTATTTAAAAGAACATCACATGGAACTGTCAAAAAAATCAACCTTTGTGACTGCAACACTTCCTGGCGCCTGGTGGTGGCGCTATACCCGAGACTCACAATAGGCACATCGATGCGATCAGAATCTTCAGACGAACAAACACCCTGCATGGCATCACAATAAGATATTTTTTACCTTAGATATTAGACACTTCCTGTTTCTCTGATTTCGCCATGAATTTGTCGCCTCGCCATGACAGAACCGTTCGAGATATTAAAAATCCCTTCACAATTTAGCAAGAACAATGTCTCGGCATCATGTTCACCACGTTTGGTGTCAATCCCATGAATCCCCTAGAAGGAGTATTCAAAAGTTCACCGTATGCATTTTTTAAACCATCCAAAATGGCAGACTTCCTGTTAGGCGGAGCTAATAGGTTTGATTGTGAAAGTTGTTCGTGTCGATGGGATCTATATACGTACCAAATCTCGTACATGTGCGTACATGTTTGCCAGATTTGTGCACCAATAATTTTTTGCATTATAGGGGGCGCTACAGAGCCCTACTGCCACGGCCATGTTCCAGCGTTTGCCCCGTCCTAATGGTCGACGACTTTGAGGTCTGTGCCAAATTCCCGGTGTTTTCGAGCATGTTAAGGCACTCAAAGTGCATGCCAAGTGCTTAAATATGCCTGAAAATGAGAGTAAAATTTGACGTGTTGCCAATGGAGCAGCATTCGAGATATCAAAAATCCCTTCGCAATTTATCATCTACAATGTCTCAGCATCATGTTGACCACTTTTGGTGTCAATCGCATGAAAATCCTAGGAGGAGTATTTAAAAGTTAACTGCATGCAACTGTCAAAAAATCCACCTTTTGTGACTGTCACACTTCCTGGCGCCTGGTGGTGGCGCTATACCCGAGACTCACAATAGGCACATCGATGCGATCGGAATCCTTGGCCGAACATACACACTGCGTTTCATCCCAATAAGACATTTTTTGCTTTGGATATTAGACACTTCCTGTTTCTCTGAATTCGCCATAAATTTGTCGCCTCGCCATGGCAACACCGTTCGAGATATCAAAAATCCCTTCGCAATTTAGCAAGTCCAATGTCTCAGCATCATCTTCACCACGTTTGGCGTCAATCGTATGAATTCCCTAGGAGAAGTATTTAAAAGTTCATGACTGACACACTTCCTGGCGCCTGGTGGTGGCGCTATACCCGGGAGTCACAATAGGCACATCGATGCGATCGGAATCATCAGACAAACAAACACCCTGCATGGCATCACAATAAGATATTTTTTGCCATAGATATTAGACACTTCCTGTTTCTCTAAATTCGCCATGATTTTGTCACCTCGCCATGGCAGAACCGTTCGAGATATCAAAAATCCCTTCGCAATTTAGCAAGTACAATGTCTTGACATCATGATCACCACGTTTGGTGTCAATCCCATGAATCCCCTAGAAGGAGTATTTAAAAGTTCACCGCATGCATTTTTTAAACAATCCAAAATGGCAGACTTCCTGTTGGGCGGAGCTAAAATGTTAGAGGGCGAAAGTTGTTCGGGTCGATGAGATCTATATGCGTACCAGCTCTCGTACATGTGCGTACATGTTTGCCCGATCTGTGCACCAATGTTTTTTTTTGCATTACAGGGGGCGCTACAGAGCCCCTGTGCCACGCCCGTGTTCCAGCCTTTGCCCATTCGCAATGACGGACGACTTTGACGTCTGTGCCGAATTTCAAGAGTTTTCGAGTATGTTTAGGCACCCAAAATGCCCAAAAGTGTTAAAAAAAATAAAAATAATAATAAAAAAAATAAATAAATAAATAAATCCTAAGAAAAACAATAGGGCTTCGCACCTTTCGGTGCAGGCCATTCTGGCCTGCTCCTCGGTGCTCGGGCCCTAATAATAAATCCGAGCAAAAACAATAGGGCTTCGCACCTTTGGGTGCAGGCCATTCTGGCCTGCTCCTCGGTGCTCGGGCCCTAAAAATATAGCTGCAAGCAGCGATGGCGGGCCCTCGCACGTTTTTTTACCGCTACACGGTGCCTCAGAGAAAACGATGCACGGTGGGCATGTGCATCAAGTGGGTAAATATCAGTGGAATATTTCATGTTGCTAGTGATCCATTTAGGTACTGTAGGTAAAAGAAACCCCACATTTTAGACAAATGAGGGCGCTAGTGAGACACTAAATAGACACGCCTTTATCTGACGTTTTTGTCAACACTTAACAGCCGACAACTCTGATGTGTTTGCCAAATTTAAATTTAATCTAAGCACGCCAAGAGCCTTAAATATGCCTGAAATAAAAGTAAAGTTTGACGTGTTGCCATGGGAACAGGGTTCGAGATGTCAAAAATTCCTTCACATTTTAGCATCTACAATGTCTCAGCATCATGTTGACCACTTCTGGTGTCAATAACATTATTTACCTAGAAGGAGTATTTAAACGTTCACTGCATGAAACTGTAAGGCTTAAATATGCCTTTAAAATGAAAGTAAAGTTTGACACGTTGCCATGGGAACAGCGTTCGAGATATCAAAAATCCCTTCGCAATTTATCATCTACAATGTCTCGTCATCATGTTGACCACTTTTGGTGTCAATTGCATGATTTTTCTAGAAGGAGTATTTAAAAGAACATTGCATGGAACTGTCAAAAAAGTCCAGCTTTGTAACTGACACACTTCCTGCCGCCTGGTGGTGGCGCTATACCCGGGAGTCACAATAGGCGCATCGATGCGATCGGAATCTTCAGATGAACAAACACCCCGCTTGTCATTACAATAAGACATTTTATGCCATAGATATTAGACACTTCCTGTTTCTCTGATTTCGCCATGACTTTGCCGCTTCGCCATGGCAACACCGTTCGAGATATCAAAAATCCCTTCGCAATTTAGCAAGTCCAATGTCTTGACATCATGATCACCACTTTTGGTGTCATTTGCATGAATCCCCTAGGAGGAGTATTCAAAAGTTCACTGCATGCATTTTTTAAACAATCCAAAATGGCGGACTTCCTGTTGGGCGGAGCTAAAATGTTAGAGGGCGAAAGTTGTTCGGGTCGATGAGATCTATATGCGTACCAACTTTCGTACATGTGCGTGCATGTTTGTCCGATCTGTGCACCAATGTTTGTTTTTGCATTACAGGGGGCGCTACAGAGCCCCTGTGCCACGCCCGTGTTTCAGCCTTTGCCCGTTCGCAATGACGGACGACTCTGACGTCTGTGCCAAATTTCAAGAGTTTTCGAGTATGTTAAGGCACCCAAAATGCCCAAAAGTGTTAAAAAAAAAAAAAAAAAAAAAAAACAATAAATTCGAGCAAAACCAATAGGGCTTCGCACCTTTCGGTGCAGGCCATTCTGGCCTGCTCCTCGGTGCTCGGGCCCTAATAAAATGTCATGCTACTTAACGTTATGTGCCGTAAATGACAGAGCAGAACGTGCAGCCCAAACACCAAGCGGAATATTGAACAGAGAGCGCAGCGCGCCACAAACACACACACGCACACACACGTTTACACCTTACTGTTATTGTTCCTAAACAAGCTGTGCGCGCATGAAACCTGTTGCCAAACACGGAGGGGCAGGACGGCATATTTTCTGCCTTTTCGGCAGCTGCAATTAGAAGTTATTAAAACGAGGCAAAAAGACAGGAGTGGAGAGTGATGTTTCGTATTTTTTCTCTTCTAAAGTTCGGTAAAAACACATGGGCTTAAAATCTTGTTTAAGAATCTGTTTTATAATGAGAATCTCTCTTCCAGCGCGCCTATGTGTGTGTGTGTGCGCCGCCTGACAGCCGATTTGAATCTGACAGAGTTTGTCACTGTACTTTCAAAAATCCCACAGGGTAAATGTTAGGATTAAGATTGATTTTATATATAACAGATAATCCAGATACATTTACCCTAATAAGTTTTTTATAACATGGTAATGTTTTAATGTTTTGCTTTAGTGTTTTAAAGGCACACCGCAGAACTTTTTGGCCACTAGGGGGCGCTAGACATGTATTTTTCACGCCTAGCGCCCCTAGAGGCCACAAGTGCCGCAGCACTGTCACAAAATGAAAAGAACTGGCCAACCTTAAAACTTAACTAAACTAAAAACTAAACCTTTAAAACGCCAAACGATCAACATTTTGAGGCATCAGGGAGAAACGCAGTCATGTTACAACTTTCTGATGAGGAACTCAATCTGAAGGTTGCAGCCTCCGGATGTCGTATTTCTAAGCTGCATATGTCATTAAGACTGTCTTATTTCAGAATATTAACAATTATAAAGTTGACTATTATACTTAGTTAATCGTAAATTGTTGCAGTATGCGTATGACTTGCGAATGTAATGCTCAGTTTACCTTAATACACCAAGCTTGATGACGTATGCAGCCTGCATACAGTATTTGACCTCCGGAGCCTGCAGCCTTCCAATTGAGAAACGACCAGAAGTATTTCCTTGCCTTTTTCAAAAAAATATTGTTGCATCATCCCTCTCTCCCTCGCCACCAGGATTTTCCGCAATGGTGCTCGTTTTTCCTCTCTTTTGTGTGAAAATTGTCGCTCCTAATCCAAGTAAACCGATGTGTTTGGGTCTGCCGCTTTATAATACGTCACGCGAGTCACAGCGGAACGCAGCAAATGAGGAAGAGAGAAGAGAGAAACACTCGGATCTGATTGGTAAATGAATAGGGTTTGGTTTTACACTGTGTGAGTTTGAGCAAGTTTGACTTACTGCTATAGCATCCTGGATTGTAATGTAAATACCATAGACAGTAAAAGAAAGGTAAATAAGTGAACACGTGAATGCAGCATCTGAATACAGGGAACTATATGCAAGATAATCGTCGTCGTTTATAAAGAAGATCGCATTTATGTATGAATCAAGATGGTGAGTTTATATAAAAAATTGCCTTAAAGGGGATTTGAACCCGGGTCGCCCATGTCATAGGTCCGTGACACTAACACAGCACCACAGAATCACATAATAGAAGTTGCTCTCTACACTCCTTAAGTAACCTCTTGCAAAATTCATGTAAAAAAAAAATTGTGTGGAGGAAGTGACGTATGCCGTAAAGCAGTCGAATTTTGTAGTTTTTTTTAGAGCCCGACCGATTTATCGTTTTGCCGATTTTATCGGCCGATATGAGCATGTCGCAGATATAAACGTTTGTTACAGAACACATTAAATGCATTTGAAAGATGTAAGTACTTGTTTGTCCAGTGCGCCATACTGGTTGCTAATGGTGACCCAGATCACTCACTGTAGTGACACCAGCCAATCCCCCACCCCCTTCACCTCAGTCAGTCAGTCTCTCAGTTCAGGTGGCATGGAAGCAGTCACGCAGTGTCTTCTTCACAACATTTTTACACCTGGTATTAAGACACGCTTTGGTCGATTGGATTATAAATGGACAAGAGAGACGCATTCCCGCTTACATTTGGTGTTTTTAATCCGTCTCTTTGTCGACTTGCGAGTTAAAACGCAAGCGGGAGAAATGACGCGAGACGGAGAAATGACACGTTTAAACTACGCGCAGCCGTGCACTTATATATCACTATATGAGATTATTGCTGCTTGTGTTGCTAGTTAACATGCTCATTTCAGAGCAATTGATTCAATAAGCTCGCGCAACTCTACACCCTTGCTAAATAAAAGAGGCGGAGCGAAGACGCTTTAGTTTTATAAAAGTCTAAAGTTTGCACGGAACCCTGGGTTTGTGTTATAAAAACGTTGTGCACAACATTAAACATAGCGTACATTAGTATGTGCTCCGTCAAGCATTGTCTTCGTAACGGTGAGTGGCTAACTAATTTGTGAAGTACACAACTTACTGTAAAGCTAATATTAATCAATGACTTCATAAGTTTCTCTTTATAACGTTATTCTTGTCAAAACTGCAAATGATGCAAGTTTTATGTCTTTTGTTCTCTTTGTGTTTTAAAGTTATTTATAATAAGTCAATTTTACTGTTTAGTGCACTGATATCCAACTAATTTTGGATAATAAAGTTTATTGTTAACTTCTTGCCTATAGTACATATCTTTGTCACATCAATATAAGTGTTGGATCACCACATTTGTAAGTGATCACCACATTTGTGAGTGATCATTGCATTGCATTGTATTTATTCATATACAGTATATTATGTTAAAGTATATAGTGTATTCTATGTACAGTACTGTAGTATAATATACTGTAGTATATACTGAACTATAATATACACATAAAGAATGTCGGCCGATATATCGTTATCGGTCTTTTTTTACTCCCTAATATCTGTATCGGCATCGGCCCGAAAAAACGCATATCGGTCGGGCTCTAGTTTTTTTGTGCTCTGGTTACTACCCGAAACCCTAAGTTTTAAAGTACGAGTAAAATCGATACAGACCCCGTCAGGCTATGGTAGATATGTCATTCGACCTATTTAAAGTCGATCACTATCACAAGGGTCTTGAAAATTTATTATGAAGGTTGAAAAACTACATGGTGTCGCTTTAATGTCAGACAATCATTGAAATGTGGGGAAAATGTAGAGAAAGGCACCAGATATAGCATCCTTCAGAAAGAGTAGCAAGAAGCAGCCAAATGAATCTTAGTAAAATACATTTCAGTGGCCTACAAAATTCACATGATTTTCTGGTCTCTATAGTTTTTTCAGCAATGGGAGATATAAATTCGGGTTTCAAAGTAAATTTCAAAAGTTTTATTTGAATAAATAGTTTAAAAAAACATGATGTTGAAATATGACTATACATTGTATGTTAATTTCAATTCATTTTAATTAAAATTAAAGTATTGTGGCAATTGTATGTTATACATCATTGTGATTAACGCACCTATAATACTTAAAAAAGTATTTTAAGGATGGATGATAAAGCAATAAGCCCCAAGAAGCAGTGGGTTACCAGTGCCTTTTATAACAGCTAAGGGGTGTTGTTAGGCATGACCCTGAGCTGTTATAAAATGCACTGTAACCTCACTGCTTTGCGGGATTTATTGCGTTTATAAAACAGTTACTTCATATGCATAGCAGGGTTTCACAAAATGAAACACAAATAAATAAGTTGTAATTATATTAGTACAAATATTACTCTTCCGCCAAACAAAGTAGTTCCTCAGAATCAAGTGTGGCTGCAACAGAGCACAATTCTCGAGCAATACAGACGCAGCAAAGACACAATAAAAATATGATTAAAGACTGTGGTGTTTATTTTCATAAATCAACATTCATCTAAAGTATACATTAACATTTATATCGTGTAACTGTTTTTCAATCACTCCGCAAAGAGACTTAGATTACTCTGCTGATTTTGGACATACAGATATGATTTATACATCATTTAAAACGTTAAAGTGTCTAGTTCTTTTCTGTCCACTCCCAATAAAAACAGAATGTTGTGCTTTTCGCAAAATTAAGAAAATAAACATGATGCGCGTTTTATTCTCTATCCCTCAGTGAAGTCATTTCAGAAACGCGCAAGAAAATTTACTGTAACCTAACGAATACATGTCATAGAAACAAAAGATAAATGTCTACATAATGCTTGGAATGTCAGCTTTTAAATGATTGACTGTATGAGAAGTAGGAGAGGGACCGTCTCTTCCTGTTACCTGTTTATCTGTAATGAGATGAGATCGCCACACCCCCGCGCAATTGAAGTGAACGAGCAGAGATATCCATATGCATAACTCGTGCCTCCCGCAGTCAATGGATACGCAATTCACAATCCAGTCTCTCCATTCCTTGTTGTTTCATCGGAGTGCACCAAACATGACATCTAAATCCTTATTTACTTGCGTATGTGTGTCAGTATCTTCAGACGCGAGTGATTTCTTTGTCTTCCGTCAAACAGTTCACGCGAAGGGAAACGCACATACACAAACACACGAGTCAGGCAATTTGACGCGCTTTTTGGTATTCTTATAATAAATATGCGATTGCAAACAGTACAATCCTTATTTAGTTGCGTTTAAGCGCATATCTCCGCACAGCAAGTTTATTAAACACAGGATCACACGCGTGTGCACACATACTGCTTTCATGATCAACACGTGAGGGAGTAATGGCGGTGGCTGTAAACAAACAAAGTCCCCTGTCAGTTGGACAGCAAGTAGACTTTTGAATCTGAAAAAATGAGTGGATTAAAGAGAGACACTTTTCCTGCTTCTGCTCTATCTAATAGAAATAATAACCATTATAACACCAGTCACATTTCTAATCTATAGACCTGCACTGTCTATCATTAATATACTATATTATTGTATTTAATAGAGTTTGATTAAAGGGGTCATCTAATTGCTTCATAACAGTTTTTATTTTTCCATAAAGACATAAAGTAATATCAAACTACATTTAATTTGTTGTTTCTTTTCTTTAAAATTGTATATCTACTACAATCAGTCACATAGGAAAAAGTAAACTACATTTACATACTGTGAATCGTTTTTTAAAATCGAGAATCGTTTTTGAACCGAAAATCGATTTTGAATCGAATCTCGAGCCTAAAAATCGGAATCGAATCGTGAAATTTTCTGAATCGTGCACCCCTACTTTTTACTGCACAAAAGTAAACCTCTCGCTGGCCAACCAAACACTGTGTTCATTTTTACGATGGCCAAACACTTTACTATGATTACTATGGTTTTTAAAGGTATACTTGTGAAATTAATAGAAAATATTTCTATATATTTCTATATATACAGCAGGGTTCCCGCGGGGTATTAAAAAGTCTAAAATTTAGAAAGTTAAATTTAAGGCCATAAAAAGTCTTAAAAAAGGACAGATTTTCATCCTAGGTCTTAAATTTAATTAACCCAAGCCTTAAATTTCTTACTTCCATTTATTCCCGAAAAGGGTTGTCTGAAAAAAAATAGTAATTTAAAATGCTGTAGAACTAATCAGTGAAGGAGGAAGAAAGTATTTGTTGGGCGGGCCTCTAAAAAGAAAAGTTCTGCACTTCGCGTGTCACTGAATGTCACTTCAATCCAGTTTTTAATCATTATTGTTTAAAGAGGATACAAATGTAGGCTATTATAATCCACGCAATTCATACCATAAGCTATATTTCAGGTGTTGTGCTCTGACTGTACACTGTAGGTTTGGCAAGAAACAAACCTTAAATGCAGTTTTGTATAAGCAAAAATCTTTTCTGTATTAATATAACCAACTAGCCCGTGGCTTACCTGAGCATTTTCCAGGTTCTGAAACAGAGGACCCAGAAGTGAAAAAATCAACACTGCTTTATTGAAAATCAACTTAAACAGTCAGGCCGTCTAGTCCCAAGCTACCAACAACAACTTTAGTGTAACACAGTTTTCACTGCATATGCAGCCTACAAATGCGACCTCTGGAGGCTACAGCCTGTCCTGTTGGTCTTAAATTTCACTCATAATGGTCTTAAAAATTTCTTAAGTCTTAAATTTGACTTGGTGAAACCTGCAGCAACCCACACACACATTATATATATATTTTTTATTAAAAATTCCCAAGTAAACCTTATCATGGTTTTACCACAGAGAAAGTTACATTTCTATTCCTACAAGGCTCATTATGTGGCTCATTATGCAATTTTTTTGTCTCTCAGCTGTCAATCACTGATTATTCAGGAGCCTTCCCGCCTCCACGCATATGGCCTGTCCCAAGCAAATGTGTCTTAGAAATTGTAAATCACTATATTGTTTTATGTTAAGCCAAAATAGGTCATTCTTGTGATTCGTCTAGATCCGATGAGTTTTTGAAAATGAGGGGTGAGGGGGGTCTGCGACATGGTAGCAGTAAATGAAATTATGAAAATCATGCCCAGCTATTGTGGACACGATGTCAAATTACTAGCCAGTTTGGCGGGTTATGCTTTACAATTTATAGCCACCTCATTTGCTGCCGAAGTTTAAGCAGTCTGCAGATTGAGTGCACACACTTAACTAAGGTTACGCGCCCACGTCACGTTGCTGTGCGCGTGGTCATAAAGCTTAACATTTGTTCACGCACCGCAGTTTTAAGTTAAGTGATTTTAAGCCGTTGAAACACAAACAAAAGTGCTATATGCGCTATATACCTGTTTCTGTTTAAGAGGAGCGTGCAAGCCGCGTATCCGCTTCTCATTAAGCTCGTGAGTATTTGCCGTTGTATTAGCCTTAAATGCATACACGCTTCAAAATTCCCATCTTTTGCAAGTATCCTCATAAACACGAACATTTAGGTCTTAAGAGAATGTAAACGACTAAAACAGAAAACGCATGTGTTAACAGTATAGATCCAGACTTCAGTCTAAAAAGGGAAGTTACCTAGTTTTACTCCTGTCTGTCAATCTTGTTAATCAAACAGCATTGAGAGAAAATCTCTCACTGCTCTTAACTTAATCCCTTTTCTACCTTTAGTAAGATTTGTACGTCGAATTGTACAGAAGTTTGATTCGAGTTGCTCGTTCAGGGTTTATATTCATATACTGTATTATTAGAGCTATGACTGTGATCAGAACAAACCCTGAATTATGTTTATGTGTACTACTAAATAATAATAAAAATACAAATTTCTGTAACACTGTTGAGTTGTGCTACACTGCTGATGCATGGATGATGATGGAGATTAATCTTAAAGTATATTTATTAACTTGCTGCTGTTGACACATCATTCTCACGGTCAGAGCAGCTCTACATACATGCGGAGATGAACACACACACACTGATCTACCGTAACCCACAGGGGACAAACATTAATGCAAACGCGTTTTACATAGCTTACACTTTGGTGCCCTCTTGTGACCACTCACATGCACAACACAGAACAACTAAGGACATTATAAACATGTTTAACAAACACTTTACAAAAAGGTTGTATTTGTTCACATTAGTAAATGCATTATGAACAAAAAATGAACATTATATTTGTATATAAGCATTCATTAATTCTTGTTTATGTAATTACAGTAATTGATGTTAGTAATTGATGTTGCATTAACTATGCTAACGAGTTCAAATATGATTTAAATTAAAATGCTAAAATCATATTTAAATGATATATATATATATATATATATATATATATATATATATATATATATATATATATATATATATATATATATATATATATATATATATATATATTAGGGGTGGAACTAGGGCTGAAACGATTCATCGAGTTACTCGATTTACTCGATTCAAAAAATTCCTCGAGGCAAAAATTCTGCCTCGACGCCTCGTTAAATTCCTATGACGCCCACTACACGTGCCGAGATCTGATTCACACGGACTGTTGTTCAATGTTCAGGAAGCAAATCATAGCGCGTGATACATTTTGAATTTAGTTGGCGCGATGGCGGAGCGAATATGTCCATAAACGGCAGAGAGAGAATGTCTAAAGTTTGGGATCATTACATTATTTTTACATTCAGCATCTGAACCAAAAACATCAACTGCTGTTTCACCAAGCGTCGATAAAACAAGGTAACGTAGCTTCCGCTGATTTTAATCCCATACTGTATTTGTAGCGATGTCGTTATGCGGGTTGACTAGATATGATGTTTAGCTTTGATGTTTTTAAGTAGTAAACGTATTCACGTTCAATTGCAGGAGAGTATAGCTTAATAAAGAACCTCACACACGCGCATGCACTTTACAGGTGTGTGTACCAAAAAACGGCACCACAGTGCAATCATATATGGGCAACTTGTAATCTGACATATTTTGTTCAATAATAATAATCTTTGTCTTGGCATAAATTATTCTCTCTCACGCGAGTCAGACCGATCGCGCAATGCATCACATATGCTTAAACTTTTATGTAGCCACGCAACAATAATTTCAGCATGCATTCACTGTATACAGCGGGATGTGATGTTGTGATTTTTCGAACGGATTCTTAACCTAAAATGCACCGCAATGCAAGTGATGCAAACCAAATGCAGCATTCTATTGAAAATGAATGTATGTATTTCTGCAGTACCAAAATGAAATGAAGCAACTGAACGTCTGTGTGTGTCACTCTTCCTCACGCACAGAACGCATGCACACACACAAGTGCACCTGCGCGCATACACACAGGTTGTTACCATAGCAAATAGGCTCACCCCAGAAATGATTTATTATATGTTAGTAGCCTAATGGTAAATGCTGCAAGTGTAGAAATGAACATAAACCAGATATTTACTTTGATGTCAGGGCTAGATTACAGCATGAAACATGTTGTGCATTTTAATAAATTAAAGTGTTTAATTGTTGGCAGTGGCACTGGCACTTATAAACACTAAATGGGTAAAAATAAATAGGCTTATTTTTTGGAGCCAAATACCTCTGTTTTTTTAGAAATAAAAGCCAAATGCTTGAACATTTTACAGCCACGTCATTTTCGTTATGCATTATTTGTTTTGGTTGTTTAAAAACACATACAAAATTTTTATCCGATTACTTGATTAATCGATCGATTTAGTGCTAGATTAATCGATTACAAAAAGAATCGATAGCTGCAGCCCTAGGTGGAACGGTACACAGAAGTCCCGGTTTGGTTCGTACCTCGGTTCAGGGGCCACGGTTCGATTCACTTTCGGTACAATGGAGGGAAAAGCAAAACAAAAATGAAGAAGGCATTTTTTTAGTACTTAAGATAATCTTAAAAACATAGGTGTCTTTATCAGTGTCATTTTGAGATGTCATGAATATGAACTGAAATGCATTTAACATACTATCTCGTATTTCAAAAATGTATACCACTTTAAGTAATCTTGTACTCATCTTTCATACAAATATGGGTTCAAATGTATTACAAGTGTTACCTAAATACATTTTAAAATTACATTTTGGCCTTATTTCATATTAATGTACTAAAGAATAAAAAAATAGGCTTGTAGGATGAATTAATAGGTGTGTACGACTTCACGAGGCGCTGAAAGAAACGACAAGTGGATGACGTCAGAGTCATGAAATCAGCCTCCTCCGCAAGATTTCTCGCGGTACTCTGACGCTGATGGCGCTGCGTAAAGTTGAGCACATTTTAAAAAAGCAGCTGAACTCGACAGAACTGCACCTCGTCCATTAATTGTATATTAGCATGTAGGGCTGCACGATTAGAGGAAAAATGATGATCATGATTATTTTGCTCAAATTTTTGATCACGATTACTTTCACGATTCATTTTTTAGTGAAGAATAAGAACTTTTATTCACTTCAGTTTTTTTTACACCTTGCAGCCATGTGTATATACACATATGCACAGTATATAAAAAATGCAACTAGAAGATAAAATACTAAAAGTTACTTTGCTGAGGCTTCTGACAATGTTTTTTTATACCTTTTGTAAAAATAAAACTGTGCCTCTTTTCAAATGGTAATAACAAAATCCAATTAGAATAAAACTGGAATACAAAAACATTTTTAGAGTAAAACATTTTTGTTAGCCTATTGTATGCCTTTATACTTACAGTCACTAAGAACACCTTAACAAAGAACTTAAACTTTATAGTGGCAATTTGCTTAACCAGAAACTATCCACCTTTCTCAATGTATTTCTTTAGGTACATTCAACAGCACATTAAAGCCTCAACTGTAACCCTGTGTATGAGGGTTTTGATGCTTTTTTAACAAATAAAAAACTGTGCTTGTTTGCATGTCAAATAGTAAAAACAAAATCAAATTAGAATAAAACTGCAATGTGAAAAACAAACAATTATTTTTTACTGGCCTATGATATGCCTACTTGTTTATGCATGTTAGAGATTTTGGGCTAAAAACACAAGCCTGTCAACATGATCTGGCTTTAGGGAAGACCGCAAGCAAGTAACTACATTTCCGCATGTACTAAAAGCCCTCTCTGAAGGTAAGCTTGTGGCTGGTATGCACAAGTATTTCTTTGCCACTTTTGACAGCCTTGGGTAGATCTTTTCATGTTCTTTCCACCATTTTAGTGGGTCCCCCTCACTATCCAGGTTGGATGACTGCAAGTAAGACTGCAGTTCACAGGCTACACTGGGCTCTAGGTTGTTAGGTGGCAAGGCTTGTTCAGTAGTCATCTTTTTCTTTGGAGCGCATCCAGCTTCAGCATTCTCAACAGTGTTTTCTTGTGGTGCTGCTGGGGATGTCACCTAAACGCATAAAAAGACAATTAGGATTTTAGACTTTATTGCCCTTGACAGGTCAGTATCATCATCCATAACTTTTAAGATTGACGAGTTAAAAAGATGAAGAACTGGCTTTACAAATGACACGCTGACGTACGTCTCGCCAGACAGTGCATCTGTAAAATTAACTAGAGGGTGCAGGGATTTGTTGATTCCCTCTAGCACATCCATGTCTTGCCATGTTGGGATAAGATGCCGAGACTTCTTGTCAGAAGACAGAACATGTGCAATGGCCTTTTGCTGCTCTATGACTCGCTCTATCACGGCTTGACGTGATCCCCACCTTGTCGGACACTCTGTTTTCAAGGAATGCTCGGGGAGCTTTAGCTCCTTTTGTGCTGCTATTAACTCCCTCTTACGCTTCCAGCTGTAGGAGAAGGCGCTCACCAACTTTTTGCAGATGCCCACAGCCCGGTCAATTCTTGGATCCTTCATGGCATTCTCTAGAAAAAAACACAACCACATCAGAAAAAACATTATCAAGCCCCAGCATAAGAAGACTTTGTTTTTTGTGAAACTTTTAATCAGAAATAAATCTTTGGTTTTTGATAATTATGTACAGCTACATTATACACAAACCATTAATTATTACTAGTAAAACTATTAGTAAACACTGACTTATTCTAAATTCCACTGGGTAAACATACATTCAGATGTAATAGCATTTGACCAGTCAAATGTAGCTGTTTTCTTTAGCGCTTAAATGTCTGTAATTTTATGAATGTTGTATGACAAAGTGTCACTGTAATATCATAAAAATACTAAATGCATTAAAAAAATTGTATTTACTAATTTAATACATTACTAAAATTAATAATTGAAATTAATGGTAACTAAGATAAGTAATTATAAATGCTTTGCAAGTACTTTTCATTGTTAACTATTATTAACAAATAACCCTTATTGTACAGTGTTAACAGTTTAACTTTATAAGGAAAAACACAACTTACCGATGGCTAAATGCAGTCTATGACCAAAGCAGTGTAGTCTTGTCCAGTTATTCATAGATGCTGCCCTAATCATATTAGCTGCGTTGTCAGTTGTGATGCATACGAGTCTTTCCTCCAGTAAACCCCATGCAGAGATCGCTTCTTTTAAGCCCGTTGCAATAGACTCTGACGTATGGTCTTGTGGGAAAAACAAAGTTTGCAAAACCTTGCTTTTCATTTCAAACTCGGTGTCAATGAAATGGACAGTCAAGCTTAAATACGGTTCTGTACTTCTACTTGACCATAAGTCGGTTGTTGCAGCAAAATATTCAAGGCTGCGGAGTTCTCTTTCTATTTCCAGTCGGCATTTCGCATACAGCGAGGGCAGCGCAACTTTGGAAAAATGGTTGCGTGAGGGAATGTTATATCTTTTGTCAAGTGTGGCAAGCATTTTTGTAAACCCCTTGCTGTTCACAGTGTTTATTGGACACATATCCTTGGCTATATGATACGCGATTGCCTCCGTTATTTCCCTGTGTCTTTGCGAGCAAGGCGAATATGGTGTTGCGTTTAACAATGTCCCCGTTATTGTTGTCTGTGTCGTGGATGGTCGGGGATTTTTGGTGGTTGTGGCTTGTGTCTTCAGCTTTTGAAACTCTTGATATTGCACTTTATGGTGTTTTTTAAGATGGTTAATGAGGTTTGTTGTGTTACCTTGGGACGTTTGGACGGAACAGGAGCACAGTTTGCACAAGACTCGTACCTGATCCACATCACTTTCTTCGAAGCCGAAATAATTCCAAACAAAAGGGTATGACCCCTTTTTTGGAACTAACACACGCCCTCCTGCACTTTGGTCTTGATGCTCTGCCATTGTCAAGGTGGAAAACTGTAAATTTCGTGATGCCAACGTACTTCCAGCATAACAAACACAGACCGCGCTTACAATTTAGACGCTGTCACGTCAGACTTCACGTCAGACCCTCTCCGTCATCCTCTCCGTATACTCCGCCCATAACAACAAACACGTTTCTTGATTTTAGACTGTTTGTTTTCTGCTTGGTATTTACACATGAAAATCGCGACGATTATCATTAATTAATTGCGTGGCGCACATATCGTTATCATGATAAAAATATGATTAATCGTGCAGCCCTATTAGCAGGACAATTTATCTCCTACTTCTCAGCGTGAGAAATACAAGGTGTGGCGGCGTGTGAACTGACTGAAATGCGTGTGTGTCAAGGTGAATGCGTGAGACTTGAGAGCCCCGATTAGATGTATTTCCACTCACATACCTAACAACTGCTGAACAACGCCGACGCACAGTCCTCGTCTTTTCCACCACTCTCTCGCCTGTACTGTTGTAACTGACTGGAAAACTGAAGTTTTGCCAAACTTGCGATCTTAAAGAGGCTGGCGGAGCGTCTAACTCTTGTGGAACACCACTTGCCATCCTCACTATCGCTGCTCACTAACTGACTGGACCGGCGTCGACCTGACAAAAAACTGCAGAGTGCCAGAATGTAGACGGGCTCTGATAGAGCGCATACATAGGCGGAGCTCGGCTGCATCGGCGCCAATCAGAGCTTCAGAGCTAAAGCGGGGCAACAGATTAGCTGTCCATAAAGAACCCGCATATCTAACAGTAGTTCCGCATTACATTAATTATTTTGCACGCAAGTTTTTTTTATTTTCATACCGTGTATTCTCCGTTTAAATTCATGCACCGAACCGTGACCCCCGTACCTTTATATATATGAAGAGTTTCGTTGCAAAACGAGATAACCACCGTTTTGTTAATTGTTCAGAAATCTCGTTTTTTGGTTGTTCATTCCAATTAATTTCAATTCAACTGCATTGACAAAAATTTAAAAAAATGGATTTATCTCGTTTTGCAACGAAACTCTATATATATATGAGCGCTTGTGTCTTTGTCACCTTTTTCACCCCTGATGAGTTTGCACCCCTGTCTTTGGAAAACATGTTTAGAATGAGTTTTGTGGACTTATATCATTGACTTAAAAATTTAGCTTTTACAAAAACCACCCATAAACATTTTTCTTTCAAAAATACAAACATGTACATACATGTTGATCATATAATATTGTAGCCCAGTTTGTGCTGAACGCAGTGTTATCAGACTTTTGCCATTTATATGTTTTTAAGCAACTGAAAAAAGCACAAATGCCAGTGCATGTCAAAACTTTCCAAGGGCCCTAAAAACCCCTTAGACCCCAGAGGGTTAACTCTTTCCCCGTCAGCGTTTTTTTTTTGCCACCCAGTTTTAGTTTAATGCCTTACAGAAAAATTTTCTTCTTTAAATAAACATAAAATATCAAATGAAAGAACAGACCATCCGCTTTCCAACAACAACAACAAAAAAAACGTTTCATCTTACCTTCATTTGTTCTCTTATCAGTTATCACCTCTGAAATGTTCAGCTAAAAGCGGAGATAATTCCATTTTTGTGAAGAACTTTTGTAAGAGATCAATTTCATAGCTATCAAAACTTACATGTCACGTTAAATCCACCACAACGCTGTTATGTCGAGTGAATGCGTCAGTGTTTAAGTTGTGTAAGATTGCCATCTAGTGGATAATAGCAGAAATATCAATTTAAGACAAAAACAACTCGGAGAACGTTTTCTCTTTTTTTGACGAAATTACTTAACAATATTTATTGACATTTATCTGGATATCGCCATAATTGTGCAAATGTAGAAAAAAATGATTAAAGACAGTGGTAACAGTGGCACAGTGATACTTATGTAATGCAGTCTGAACCGTGGGTTTACCGGGGTATTTTGTCACGGCTTAGAACGCGTTTCAACCAATGAAGAACCAGATCCAGCCGTTTTATAATAGAGATTTTATGTGCCACCCCAGAGTAACTGCTGGCCCCTGCCTGGCCACCCCTATGAAAAATCCCTGGCTCAGCCACTGATTAGCAAAACACAAAAAAGAAATAATATTATAAATCTTTACCCGGACAAGTGACTTTTGTGCATGGACAAGTGAAACAAATTTACTTGTCCGAAGGACAAGTTCCTCAAAAAGGTAATGTCAAGCCCTGATACTACACTGTCTTTTGCTCTGATGATCTGCTTCTGGTGTCATGTGTTTATTAAGACTGTCCTGTTGTCTCCATGCATAGTAATCCTCTGACTTGTGTTTGTGCAGATGATGTGCGAGGTGATGCCCACCATCAGTGAGGCGGAGGTTGGCACTAACGGAGGAGCTCTGGGCTCCGGCTCACCTGTGCCGACAGACTCTGAGGGTCACTTTGAGTCTTTGATGGTGTCTATGTTAGAAGAGCGAGATAGACTGCTGGATACGCTGAGAGAGACACAGGAAAACCTGTGCCTGACGCAGAGTAAACTGCATGAGGTCAGTCATGAGAGAGACTCCCTGCAGAGACAGCTCAACAGTGCACTGCCACAGGTGAGTCTATTACTTCTGTTGTACAACCATACAACAACACCCGAGTTTGACAATGGTAGAATAAATTTGAAATAGGGCTTCACATTGTAAGACCTACAGCACTATACACGTACAGTCAAACGTTTTGTCTTTTGCGGACCTAAAATTAAAAAGACCACATCAGTTTCACATGCTCAAATATGTGACGAAACGGAGTCCTGCACGCGGGGTGGGTGACTCGCTAAAATTTGATGTAACGCGTAGAATAATAATCACGTGTCGGGTGTGGTGCGGGTCGGACATGCAGTAAGCACGGGTGAGCTGCGGGTCCAATAGCCAAGATTATTTTAACTCAATCCAGCACACAGAATGGCAGATGCTTCCTAATAGTGCTGTGATTGTGTTCGCACTCTGTCTGCAGACCTTTAAAGGTTTCCGCATGACTTGCTCCTTTAAGCACCGCCAGTCATGCTGCATCTAATTGACAGCTATAATGCATTCACACAGCAAAAAAGGGAGTGACAAACTTATTTACTTACAGGCAGGGGCGGACTGGCCATCTGGCAGACCGGGCAGTTTCCCGGTGGGCCGACGTACTTTTTGGGCCGATCCATCTCATACTATTTTTGTCGGACCAGCCCAGTTAGCGTCTTTTTTTTCCTAGACCGCTATGAATTTGGTTCAGAGATTGGGGTTTAGTGTTTTAGCAATTCAGAAAAACTGTAATCAACATATAATATGACAGTTAATCAGATAGGAATATTTTTGTTGTGTTCATTATTTATTATAGGCTACGGTGTGTAGTGAATAGTGTTTTTAGGACCTAACAAAAATGTTTACAAATGTTTGAAGGATGAAGCTTGTTTAAGGATTCATGTGGATTATACAGTTTTACTGCATTAATAAATAACACGTTCTAGAAGTGTTTGTTGTTTTATGGAATTGGAGTTGCTATTGCTTAAAGGCGTGCAAAGATGGGTGGTATTTGTAAATATATGTAGTGTGGGCCGGTTTGGGCCAAAATGCCAGGGCCGAATTTTTGTCCCAGTCCAGCCCTGCTTACAGGTGTGAGTCTGGAAGTGTCCTGTTCAGACAGCAAATTACAGACAAAAATATAACACTGTCTGAATAAACAAGCAACCAACATCAGACATGTATACTATTTGCATGCGGTGCCTGTAACCATAGTGACAGATGTAAATATAAAAAAGTATTATTTATGCAATGGACAGACTGAGGTCGCATTGCAAAACATTCGACCTGTATCTGATTTAGAACCACATATGGAAGTAGCTCAAATCAGAATCGAAAAGATCAGATTCCATGTGGTTTGTGCGGTTCACACGGTCATATAAAGAAACAGACATGGGTCACATATGAGCAGAAAATCGGATTTTGATGACCGTGTGAACGTAGTCTTTCATATGTGGTTCTAAATCAGATACAGGTCGGATGTTTTGCAATGCGACCTCAATCTGAACAGTCATATCGGAATTCATGAGACTTTTACGTCATTCTAGATTGATGTGCGTCACAATCGCGGTAATATGCGCCAACGGCATGTATGCAAAAACATTTAAAAACATTAAAGACATTAAATATTAAGCTTCTGTTGCACATCGCCTTATACATGATAGCCCCTAACGCAAATAAGTGTGTTTGACTTTCCTGAAGCGTTGTCCAGATGACGGACCTGCACGTGACCCGGGAGTAGATTGCTTTGGTTCGTATCATTCGCTCCCAAAAAATTGAGAGAAAGCGTGTCAACTGGCCGGTCTGCACAGCTCCGTATGAAGTCCACAGTACACACAGCTGTCTGATTTTAGCCACATAATGTGAACAGTCAAAGAAAAAATAGCACAAATAGCATAATTTCACCAGCACCGCACATGATCGCTAGTTAACCTCTCGGCACGCACTAGCTCGGGTGCGGGATGACGTCAGTTTTTTGCTAATAATGTCTATATAGCCTACTGTCTACAAACATATTAACATTACTATACATAGTTTAAAATGTCTAGGAGTTTAGCATCTGTATGGTCTCTGTTTTGAGATACAGATGCTCTAGCATCATAAATATAGTATTTTGTTACAGAAGTCCAGATGACAACATGCAAAATATAAACGGGACTCCTTACCGTCGAATCCAGTCTGTTTCAGATGTGCAAATAACTCTTTAAAACCGTCTTATAGAATACATCCAATGACCATTTTTGGTATATAATATAAAATAGATATATTTTGCATGAATGTCTTGTAATAGAATATAATATACAATTTGAGGATTATGTACGTCGTAACATTGTATATGAGATTACACTCGCACTCAAACCCGCGTTCAAACTTTGTTTTAAAAAGTAGGCGGGAGTATAATACATAATATCCAAACAGCGCTGTCAAATATCGTGACGTCATCTGGCTTGCTTATTCCTCCAAATGATTTCATGGAAAATATTGATAGACAGAATTTGTAGCCAATTAGAATAACAAATACAACGATCTTTGTGTGACGTTTTATTTCCTGGTGTGAAAATGGCATTTTATACGCTAACATAAGTATCTACACAGACTGACACTGCAAAGTGACCTAAAAGATTTTTTGTTGGAATGGATTGGAACGAATTATGGACGTACTCCTCGCTTGTAAGTCACATTGGTCTACCAGTCTACGGCTGTAAGTAATTAAAGGTGCCCTTCCTCTGGCGTTTTTATTGTTTTAGACTGTTGTCTGAGGTCTACTCATGATGTTTGCATGATTTTTACATCCAAAACATCAAAAGCAATAAGTAATAGGCTATTTTGTACCCTGGTTTTGAGGCTGGTTAGAGAAGTGATCCGTTTTAATGGGCGGGCTGCATTGACGACTTGGAAGTAAACACCCACTGCTATTATTGGATAACAGGTTTTCGTTCAAACTAACTTTCAATTTAATCTCATGTGTAATCAGTTTAATGTCAAGTGAGTGTCTTAAGACACAGTGTCTTTCTTACACACGCATATTTTATCATAAACCCTTTTGACAAACCCTTATCGTAAACCCACGCACAAAAACACACACACAAACACACACACACACACACACACGCCTCTTTTACACAAACCCTTTCGACACACGTGTAACGAACGCACAAACAAACACATGTCTTTTATCACATTCGATGCGTGTGCATCATGAATTTGCGTGAATCGCGTCCCTAAAGAGAACTTTATAGTGACACAAAGTACTAAAGTGTTTTACTCGCACACAAGCGTGCGTGTCTTTTATCATAAACCCTTTCAACGTGTGTGCAGCATGAATTCGCGTCCCTCCGAAGAGAAAACACCGGCCACTACAGTGACACAAAGTACTAAAGTGCTTTACTCACATAAGCTGCGCCATTCTGTCCGGATCCGCTTTTTAATCGCAGTCTCTCTTCAAATCCAGCGTTCTTCTGAACATCCAAATATGTAGCAACTGTTATGATTCCCTCGTTTAATAGGAATGATGTCTCTCGACGAAAACCAATGGCCCGATTACGGTACAGTTGACGTTTAGCCATCCTTGCTGTAACTTGTTATTAAAACTAACTCAACTACACGTAATATGTGGGCGCGGGCTTAAGTTGAAGAGCTCATGAATATTAATGACCTCGATCAGTTCCACGTCACACTGATAAGCTTTTTTAACTGACCTGATTTCTACGCTTATTTCTTTTCAGTGGCTAGAGCTAACAGAGGAGGCGGAAGTTAATTTTCACATTCACGACACAACACAAACACACATGGACCTAACACATATAAAAAAATACAAGTAAAAACGGTTTTATGTGGAAGGGCCTCTTTAAATGTAACTATGGTGAAACAGCAAAATATTGCATGAAATGCTGTAATAAGAACATACTTTTACTAATACAGTTAATAAGAAAGTTAACCGTTTACAGTAACATTTAAGCGATTTTAGACTATTTGAGCGACAAAGATGCTAAAGTGAACTGTTTTCAGTGCGCATACGCGCACAAACTCAAAAGCCCACGCCCAACGCGTGTTTCAAAAATCACGCAAAGCAAACACATATTTTTTTGGGCTTGACAGGAGATATACGCACAAACTTTATTGTAATACCACAGTCTCTGAAAGTATTCTCATAAAAACAGTCGTTTAGTGAGAAGTTGATCATGTGTCAGTGTATAGATCGCTTCTCCGTTGTTAAAGGGACAGTTCGTCTTATAAGAAATGCTTATGTTTGATTCATAATGTTAATCAAAAGACAAAAGGAAAATCACTTTTATAGCTTTAAATAGATTAATTATATTTAATATATATAGTATGAAAACAGTGTTATGTTAATTTGATACTGTTTTTCTACCTAATCAATAATGTTAGATCTTACTTTATTTGTAACTTTGTTCTTTTCTATTTTATATGCTTGTAATGTCTTGATTTGTTCTTATTTTATTTTCCCACATCACTTTTTTGCTTATCTGAAAATTATTCAACCCATGACTCAAAAACCATAATGTAATTCATTTAGCCAGTACTATATTGTAAAATTAAGTCATTTTAAATTAGATGTAGGCCTTCAGGTCCACCCTATTGCAAGGCCAACTTAAAATTGTATGGCCTTGTGACTGATGGTCTGATTATGGCAAAATAAAATTATTGCAGATTTTAAATAGTACGGGAATGCTACTTGTTGCAGCTTTCCACATTTATCAACCCATTTAATTAGACATGGTTTCTGTTACTAGTCAAATGTTTACATTTTAAATCTAAATTGTCCGTCAGAATTAAATAATTGAAATAATGGTCATGTATGTTATGGTGGGTATTTTGTTTTTGCGCACGCGGAGGGATGTTGAATTCCTTTCTTCTTCTTTGTCCTTGGCCAATCACATGCCTGAAGAATAAATAAGTTAAGTTACAGCATGTTCCCTAATGAGCCCATAATATTTATTCTGGGGGGTCCTCCCACTTCGCGGCCCCATCAGAGGCCACATCGCCCCTCGAGCGCCCTTCTCACCTTTTTCACCCCTGACCCGTTTTCATGCCTGCATATTATAGGGCTAAAGAGCACATTACTTTGTGTATTTGCTGTAATACAATGTGTTTGTGTAGTTTATGGTTAAAAAAATCATTATTTTCCACATACCATACATTTTTTAGCACCTCTAAGTCCCACCCATCTGAAACAGGTAGTTTGGTACAAAGCTCACCGTTGTGAGAAAGCGCGGTGTCAACGGGTGTGAACTGATTGGCCAGCTATCCAGTGTGTTGTGATCGAGGGGCAACCTTCCGATATCTCTAATGAAGCCAACACGGAAGTGACTTAAACTGCAATTCATCGACTGGCCGCTTGAGGCTGGCTTCAAAAGGGAGTCAATTCCCATAGACTCCCATGTTAAAAATGGCCAACTTTACAGTAGATAATAATATGTTTACAGCCTGGTACAAAAAGTGTTTTTGGCCTATATAGCTAATTTTGCCCTTCATGACAACTGTGAGGGGGGTTAATTTTTTTGTAACTCACCCGTTAAGATTATATTAAGCCTTAAACTTCTGCATAATTAAGGGCGTGGCCGCTTGAGTGTCGGTTGAACAGCCACTGCTGTCACTAGACTCGCGCTAGGCGGGCGTGGTTTCACCTCAGCTTCACCCATGTCCCGCCTCTTTACCCATTTTCGGTTTTCCGCGAGTAATTCGCGGGGACGCGCGGCCAAGATGGCGATGGCAGGCAACGCCTACTTTAAGCTTCAAAAGCGATCTTCACTAACCAATGGGTGACGTCACGGACACTACGTCCATATTTTTTTACGGTCTATGGTTGTGATTGGCCGAATACCTCAATAACGGAAATATGATGCTCCTTGCCGAGTTTTGGAAGATGAGCTCCCAAAACAAAAGTGAAAGCCACGAGATACTATCGTATTTACTACTACCTTATAAACACAAGCCTGAATCTGACCCAGAAAACACAGATGGCTAAGCTAGTCGATCAACTTTGCCAGCGCGATGTGAGCAGAAGGTAAGGTAAGGATACTAAAACATAAACCATGTTTGCCTTTGTGAACGTAGAAACAACAAACAAGCACTAATCTGCACTTCTCAAATCTCGTGTTAGGATCATCATTAGGAAATGCATTAAAACACAGGAGCGTCTTTGCTCAAAACTCGTCTTTGAATCGTCAGTGAGGAAATTTATTAAATATGAAAACATCGGCTACTTACAGGATGTCAGTGTTGTTGCAAAGTTACAATTGCTCCACTTTTTAGACAAAGCCTTTGTGTACATCCAGCCGTTGTACTCCGCAATGTTTAGAAATTAATCCTCTTTAAAATGTGCAGCACACAATCGAACATTTGGGCTGCACTGTTCTGAAACAGTGTTGTAAATAAAACCTAACCACTGCTTTCTTAATGTTTACTCTGTTGGAATGCCAACCAAAGTAGTTGTCCACTGAAACACAGCGTCTGCTCGACATGGCGGAAACAACATTATTACAGCGTGATTGAAAGTTACACCCTCTATCTTTGCGTATATATGAGGGCGGTGTTATGAAAATGTTCAAACCAGTCTAACTGCATGGGCGTGTTAAACGAGCCGTTTTAGGTGGGTGTGGATGAGGCTTCGCGTTTAAAAAGAATATATCTTTGGATTTGAAACTTTAATTTTTCAAATTTACAGATCTTTTATGTGCACAGACATCATTTAACACTCTAAAAACAAAGAAAAACACATGATCTGACAATATTGACTCCTTTAAAATATTTTAAGATATTTTAATTTTCATCATGGCGCATACGCCCCGCCCCTTTGATTGCCACACCCTCGGCCCCGCCCAACCCTACCACCTTAACTAACAAATGTTCTGCGGGAAACCCTGACGCCTCTTTCAAAACACATGAACACGCCCAGATCAGACGGTCACATCTAATGTGTAATTCACCAGTAAAAAAAACTTTTTTGCAGTACAAAGTGAATAACATAACCAAAATAACCAACATAAACAACTGGTTTACATCAGAATTAGTTAAAGCAAACTTTCAGTTGTGTAGACGTAGTAACTATATTGTTACGCTAATCCATAAACAAACACAAATTTCATAAGCATCACAATGTTTCATCAAAGTAGAATATCTGAATCCATCTCAATACAAACATATCGCGTACCTACACTGTCAGAAAAAAGGTGTCAAATTTGTACCTTTTGGGGTACAATGGCTTGTCACTGGGGCCGTACCCTCAAAGGTACACTCATTGTACCCTTTACCATAGGTACATATAAGTACCCTTGCTGATTGTACCTTTCAATGACAAAAATGTACCTTTGGTGACTAAATTGTACCCTGTATTCCAATGGTACCATAATGTACCTTCATAAAAGGTGCAAATTTGTGCTTTTAAGGGTACTGCCCCAGTGACAAACCTTTTGTACCTTACAATGGCAAATTTGTACTCTAGACTGTACAGCACATTAAAAAGGCCAAAATGCTGTTCTATTATATTTATTAAATATTTTTAAAAATCCCCACATTTTTTCATATGAACATTAAGCACTGTATTACAAATGTCTCATAGCAGGATCAAAAGTTAATACACTTTTAAATATACAGTTTTAAACAGCAAGCATCACATGTTAAGCTTTTTTTTTTCAAAAGAAGTACAACATGTCATTTCGTTTTTTATATAAAACATAACATTAAAGTAAACAGTACTTCAAAACAGTACTAAGTCTCAAATTTTCTTTCCTTAAAATCACAAAGCAGTTGTTTTTTCCACAACAGTACACAATTCATTAACTTTATACTCTTAAATTAAAAAAAAAAAAAACATTTTATCACCACCACACATTTCACACAACTACACATGTACTACACAATTCATTTGAACTTCTTAAATATTCTTGAGGATCACAAACATTTTATCATCAAGAGAGTATGTGTCAAGGGCCTGAAGTCCATCTCTTGCCCTGGTTTTATAAAACTCCACTCAGGGTCAACTTTGATTGTGTATGCATGAAAGTGTGAATCATACACCACTGGTAATTATACGCCGTGAATAGTCTGTTTAATACCATCTAGGCAAGGCCTTCTTTTTTTCTTCTGCACCTTGTGCATGAATAATGTTGTGGCATGTTCAGCACAGGATATTGATCATTCGGGTGACAGTTGTTGGAAGGGGCTTGCCACCCACCTTAATGATCTTGGCTATGGCATGCTGCAAGAAGGTCAGTGTATTCTTCATGCAGGGTGGATAAGCCAAGTTGAAAACATAGTAAGCACTGAAAGCTGCAATTACTGCATCCCTTCTTCAACTCCCATTCCCTGACACACCTCCACCTGATCCACTTTGACAAGAACTTGAACCCTCTTGGAGAAAGCCGTTTTCCAGTCAGTTTCAACCAACTGTATAGTTCGGTATGGAGTATCAGCATCACACTGTAAGATAAAAAGGTTAAACATCTATTAGTAAAAAAAATGCACCATTTATCAGAACAGAATGTATCAATCAGAGCATTACAAGTTTAACAAACTGTACCATACCTCTCCCAGTGTGACGAATCTCTCTGCTTTCTCTTTAAGGATGTGAGAGTCGCACGAAAGTCAGCATCTATTGTAAAAATGTATTAAATTATTCTTCAGAAAGCAAATACAGAATGCTAATTTTATAATTTTATATTGGACTGAATTAAAAGCAAATCAAAACCGAAACCACAAACAAAAGTATCAAATTGCAAAAAAAATTTTAATTCCCAACCCTATTTGAAAATAATATTTAGCCTTGATGAGCATAACACATTACAAATTAACAAAATTGGTCTGTACCTGGTAGATCTGCAAGCATCTCAACTCTTGCTTTGTAGATTTTGGGAAGTGAAGCACCTTTGGCACAAGACTGGTAAAGCCCTCCCTGAAGCGCTGGCTTAAGCTGAATGCATTCTGTCAACTTCATCACACAACTGAAAATTAAAAGAAAGAGAAAGTTTACATGAACATACAATTTTAAAATAAATTCAAATTTTAATATTTTCATATTTTCCATTATCATTAACATTTACATGACCCTGAATAGAGGATGCATCCTCACCATTGACAACAATCTCCTGTTAAAACCAAATAAAATGTGCATAATTATAATAATAGAAGAAATACAAATTTTACTTCAAACCACACCAACCTATACATTTTTATGATTAAAAAGAAAATGGTTAAGAAAATGCACTCACAGACAAAATTTTCTCTCCAATGACATTTAGAAAGATTGAGGTGAAAATTTCTTTAGTTTTTCATACCACAATTAGGGCTGCACGATAAATCGCATGCGTTTGTCACGCGCATCTCCCCAGCAATGCCGGTTCCTTGATTAGTATTAAATCGCCATCAGCTGTTTTCAGATGGAGCAGCTTTAACTGCACAGAGCCGTAGGACACTGACAATCGGGGCAATTTCGCATTATCACAGACGTATCGCCTGCGATATGTATGCGATGTGGCCCAGCTTGTCGGGGAACTGCGGCTCTGTGCAGTTAATGTCGCGCCATCTGAAAGCAGCTGTTGGCGATTTAATACTAATCAAGGAACTGGCATTACTGACGTGATGCGCGTGGTATCGCATGCGATTTGTCGTGCAGCCCTAACCACAATATATACCCATACCCTATGTCAAATATTTGTGGCCCTTGACTAATAAACTTGAACTACAAATGAATTCACTTACCCCATAAGTAGATCTGTGACACGCTGGTGAAGATTGTTCAGTGGGCCTCAGTCTTATGCACCCAAACTTGTCCTTACTTTTTCTCACCTCATCATGGACCAGAGGTGCACATTCAGCTTTAAATTTCCGTTTGAGGGATTGGTGCCAAGTGTGCTAACACATGAGGGGGAAAATTATATAGATCAGTGGTCAGCTGCATAACAGACTTGTCATGTATTTAGTCATGTATTTTTCTTCAAGACTGAACGTAACTGTTTTAGGAATGTTACATAAAAAGGTAGACTGGTCTAAGTGGGGTCAGACTAGTTCTTAAAATACAGTCTTAAAGGTGCAGTGTGTAAATTTTAGCGGCATCTAGTGGTGAAGTTGCAAATTGCAACCAACGGCTCAGTCCACTGCCCAACCCTCGCTTTTAAAATGCATGAAGTAGCTACGATAGCCTCCACCAGACAAACATTTCATCATCAGAGACAACTTAGTAAAAATATTTGTCCATTAAGGGCTTCTGTAGAAACACGGTGGCACAAAATGGCGACCTCCATGTAGGAGGACCCTCGATGTATGTAGATAAAAACGTCTCATTCAATTTTATAAAAACATAACGGTTCATTATAAAAGGTCTTTATACACCACTGATAATATAGTTTTGTGTATTATTTTTCATTTCTTTCAAGAGATCCTTCTAAAAATTACATACTGCACCTTTAACTTTACAACTATGTTTATGCAACTGGCCACAGGGAATTCAACAAAGAGATTTTGACATGTTACTTTTTAAACATGCATAAACCAAATCCACCAATTTCTGAAATGTAAATGATATACAAGCACATAAAATTTATGGAAAATAAATATAGAAAGACACCCTGCTTTTAAGATATCAGCATTGGCCATCAAAAAAATATATACATCATTTAAGCACTAAATGGGGGGGGAGGATGCAAATAAGATACACAATACTCAGTACTACTTACATTTCAGTAGATTAAGTATCTTGATAGTTCTCTGCCGGCACTGGTTCTTAAGTTATTGTCACCACCTCCTTCATCTCACGTGCAAATTTGTTAAACTTAGCCTGTTTTATAAAGAAGCCTTCAAATAAGTATGAAACCATGTTCTCTGTAAGGCCACAATCTATTGTTTCACCATCAACCTCATTCTCTGTAAAAAGGAAAGAGTTGGTCAGCATGAGCAATGATATAACAGCAACAATAAAATCAATGCCTTTAAACATTTATTTAATTTTCCGATAGTCCAAAATCTCTACCGGTTGACAAATTTCTACTGGTTTATCATATCTACCGGTTTATCGCCCACCCCTAAGTCTGTGTATTATAAAGTAATGCATTTTGAACTGCTTGTGAATTACATAAAATACTGCAAGAGAATTAATTAAAAAGAATACAGAGCAGTCTAAAATCGATTTTAGTTTTGAGGTAACAGACAGTTAATACATCTGACGGTCTCCGCAGCGCGAATACACCTATTGTGTGAATTCGTGTTCGACTACTGTTAACAAAAACTTCTGAACAACTTGGCAGAGTAATAAAAAAACACAGTATTGTTATACGTTTCTTGTTATGTGTTTAACAGCGAGCCGACCCACTTTGCCCAGTGGCACGCCCCTGACTTACGTTAAAAGCTTTTATTGTGTAACTTAAATTCAGACACATGAAATATATGCGTGATGCGTCAAATCATACCAGGTGCTCACTCGCGTCCCAAGTGAACAAGGGCACGGGAATAAGAACATGCTGGAAACTAAATTTCTAAGTCTATGAGTTAGGTTTAACGTTAACTGTACATTATTGTGGCTGTATAACACTGTGGCGTTACGTGACGGACGTCGTTGCGTATAAGTTACACTAAAAGTTATATATTAAGCTATGGTTTAATAATAAAAACAACAAACTAAACATAAAAATCAATAACTTGGTTTTGTCAGGCCAGTATTTAATGTTTCCCTCATTGCGTCAGGTTGGTCGACTCACTAAGTTAAGTCAACAGAACTCGGAAGAGAACCAACCAACGGATTTTCACAGTACTTAAAACTAAACTTACCTCTGAATTTCTGTGCTTCATCTTCGGTGACCTGTATTCCAGCTTCTTATTTCTGAAGAATATCCTCCGTGGATAGTGACTGAAGTGAGACTGCCATTATGTCGAGTAACCGTCGCGTCGTCCCAAATTTGTTTGCGTGCATAATCACGGCGCCTCGCGGTGTTCAACTTCAACCCCATTGGACAACACAAATTCGACGTTGAGTAACGTATTTTTTTTTAAACTGGTTAAAGTGCAATATTAAAACCACTTCATTATTCTGTTGTACCGTGTAACAGTAAGTACAGACAAAAACAAATTCCAGTTAAAAAAAATATAAAATAAAAAAATCTATTTATACATTTTACGTCTGCCCATAAATAATAATAACAACAATAATACGAGACTTAATATGTATAAAATAAACAAATAATAGATTCATGAGACCAGACTGTTGGTTAGAGATATCCAAAACAAATAAAATGTCATTTTTGACCGCCAGACACAGATAAATCAAGGCCAGCAGCAAACAATAGGAGTGGCCAAGATCAGGCTGTGCTCAACAGGTGAACGAGCACTGCCGCCCGCTGGTATTTCCGAATTTGTCTAAGCACTTTTTTTTTAAAGCGCTATCTTCACTAAATGAGTGCAGATGTAAAGATTATACATATGTATTATCGCCTGAAATATTGTTAAAACTAAGTTTTGTGACCCAGAGACAATAATATTAAGAAACTGCTTACACAAGTAATTGTACCTTTGTTTGGAGATTATATGGTCCAAATATGGACCCTCTGACTGTTGGAAACCTTTTTGTACCCTTTTTATTCCTAAATGGTACATTTTAGTACCCTAAGGTGCAACTATGACCCACTGAGGGTACAACTTCGCCATTTGTACCCTAAGTGGCACAAATGGACCCCAACCGTACCCTTTTTTCTGACAGTGTACCTTACCAAAATAAACAGTGCAACGACCCTTTCAGACCCTTTGCCTCCTGCAGCTGTTCGCATCTTGTGGTAAAGCAGTTAAGTTACCAATGTTAATTTGAGTTTTTGTTCTTTGCTGATCCAGGCAGTTTTTGCTGTTGTTGTTGTTATAAAAGATGCAGGGCTCCAGACTGCCACCAAATGGTGGCATTTTGCCCCCAAAATTTGAGAGTGTGCCACTGAATTTTACATCCAGTCGCACATGTAAGACCAGTAAATTTACCTTTTTTTGTGTGATGTGACACTGAATTTGAAACAGCACATTGTACTTTCTGCATCTATCATTTATTAGTAAAAGTACAGTGGAATTTAGTAGAAATGTGAATATTTGGTTAGCATGTTGATTTACGTTGTGTGCCCCTAAATTTTCTGGTTGCGCCCCTAAAATTTTCTGGTTGCGCTCCTAAAACATCTTTACTCTCCGCCATCGCACCAAATAAATTCAAAATGTATCACCCGCTATGGTGTGCTTCCTGAACATTGAACAACAGTCGTGTGAATCTGATTCCTGCGCGTATAGTGCGAGTCATAGGAATTTAACGAGGCTTCATGGCAGAATTTTTGCTTCAAGGAATTTTTGTGAATCGTCGATGAAATTGTAGATGAAAAAGCTGGCTTGCCACTACTTTTTCTAATATTTTAGAAAGAAAAGGGAGATTTGAGATAAAGTCTAAAGTTATTGAGATTTCCCTGGTCAAGGTGTGTTTTTTTAATGAGCGGTCTAATAACTGCTAGTTTAAAAGCTGTTGGAACATACCCCAGTTTTAGCGATGAGTTAAAGATATTTAATACTTGCTCTGCAGGGCTTGACATTAAAGGTATAGTGGAGGATTTTCTCGAATTGTAGAATAACCGCCTTCTCCACTTTTTTAAAAAATGCAATTGCGCAACACTCCTGATTGACAACTAGGAGGACCTATTGTCTTGATGATCCACCAGGAAAAAGAAAATCCTCCGCAATACCTTTAACTTTTTGAGGAACTTGTGTTATGTTTCACTTGTCCATGCACAAAAGTCACTTGTCCGTGTAAAGATTTATAATAAAATGTATTTTTTGTGTTTTGCTAATCAGTGGCGTAGCCAGGAATTTTTCATAGGGGTGGCCAGGCAGGGGCCAGCAGTTACTCTGGGGTGGCACATAAAATCTCTCATCCAACCTTAAAATACTATTAAGTATTATAGGTGCGTTAATAACAGTGATGTATAACATACAATTGCTACAGTACTTGAAACCAGAATTTATATCTCCCATTGCTGAAAAAACTATAGAGACCAGAAAATCATATGAATTTTGTAGGCCACTGAAATGTATTTGACTAAGATTTATTTGGCTGCTTCTTACTCTTTCTGAAAAAGGATGCTATATCTGCTGCCTTTCTCTTCATTTTTCCCACATTTCAATGATTGTCTGACATTAAAACACTAAAGCAAAACATTAAAACATTACCATGTTTTAAAAAACTTATTACGGTAAATGTATCTAGATTATCTGTTATATATATAAAATAAATCTTAATTCTAGCATTTATGCTGTAATGTTTGTGTGGGATTCTTGAAGTGACGAACTCTGTCAGATTCAAACGGCTGTCACGCGGTGCACACACACATAGGCGCGAAAACACGTTTGAAGTGCCTGTCATTTATATATTCACGTAGGAGCCTTAAGAAACATCCCTCTCCACTCCACTTCATGCTATCCCGCCCCTCCGTGTTTTTGCGATCAGGTTTCATGCGCGCACATCTTGCATGTGTGTGTCTGTGTGTGTGTCTGTGTGTTTGTGTGTGTGTGTTTGTGTGTCGACGCTCTGTCGTTAACGGCACATAACGCACGTAACGTGTGTTTGTGTGTGTGTTTTTGTGCGTGGGTTTACGATAAAAGACGCGTGTGTGTGTCAAAAGGGTTTATGATAAAATATGTGTGTGTAAGAAAGACACTGTGTCTTAAGACACTCACTTAACATTAAACTGATTTAACATGAGATTAAATAAGTATTAAAAGTTAGTTTGACTACGAAAAACTGTTACCAATCATAGCAGTGGGCGTATACTTCCAAGTCGTCAATGCGGTCCGCCCATTAAAACTGATTATTTCTCCAACCAGCCTTAAAACCAGTGTACAAAATGGCCTATTACTTATTGCTTTTGATGTTTTTGGATGTAAAAACAATGCAAACGTCATGAGTAGACCTCAGACAACAGTATAAAACAATAAAAACGACAGAGGAAGGGCACCTTTAATGTCATATTAATATGCAACTCTTCCCCTTTCGACCGCAGGCACAGGTTTACAAGCCACTTTTTCTGCATTTTCAGACAACTGTTGGGTGGCACATGTTTAAAAAAACGACATTTTGAGTTGTGATAGGGAAGCACTATTTCGAAAATCACTTCCTGCCCTCCATCTGCATTTTTACGCCATAGCAACGTAGTGACGTGCAAGCGAGCTATGGTCACTCGTCATAATTTTGACTGAATGTCACTTCTTTATCTTTGTTAAAGGAATTTGCTGCCCTGACAAAAGAAGTAAACATGTGTCGTGAGCAGCTGCTAGAGAGAGAGGAGGAGATTGCAGAGTTGAAAGCCGAGAGGAACAACACACGCGTGAGTTGAACAAGAGAAAACTCTCACTGAATTATGAATATTAATGGTCTTGAATTGAAATGGCCTGTCATTGCTAAACCTTTGATTTTAAACTGTGTGGTAAGTTGTCAGCAGTTTGAATCGTCCTGATCAACGGATGATCTTGTTCCATTATCCTAAAGCCCCAATCTTTTTTTCCCTGCTCTCCCTCTACCCTCTTAGGGCATCGTACTTCCATGTTTCAATACAAACTGTTTATGGTCTCTCATTTATATGTAAATGCTTCTGTTTGTTGATTACGCTTGTTATTGGAGCATTTGGAATGTCTGGTGTCTCGTCACGAGCGTTCGTTGAGAATGACCGTAGTGAAACGTCAAGCACAGTCTCCTGCAGGTGTCTCAAGTGAAGTAGAAGTTCTCAAAGCGCTCAAATCTCTGTTTGAGCACCACAAAGCCTTGGATGAGAAGGTAAAGCATCATTCATAGTATAGTATAGTATATCTTTACTGTCCACCAAGGTGGAAATTTGTCTTTGGCTTACTAGGACATAAAAACAAAGGAACAGAAATTGAAATGATATAAAACCTAAAAGACCAATATCCAGGTGCAAACTTGTCACCTTTCTGCAAAGTTTGCAAGTTTGGATCCAAAATATGTAATTCTTGTGATTCGTCTAGATCCGGTGAGTTTTTGAAAAATCAGGGGTGAGTGGGGTCTGCGACAGGGTCCCAGTGAAAGAAATCATGTCCAGCTATTGTGGTAACAATGTCAAATCACTAGCCACTTTGGCGGGTTATGATTTACAATATATAGTCACCTTATTTGCTGCTGAAGTTTAAGCATTCTGTGCAGATTGAGTGCACACACTTAACTCATAGTATTTTCTCAATCAAGGTTATGCGCCCATGTCACGTTACTGTGTGCATGGTCACAAAAACATTTGTACACGTATAGCACTGCAGGTTTAAATCAAGTGATTGTAAGCCATGGAAACATCAAGAGTGCTAAATGCGCATGCTGTTTCTGTGTGAGAGGACCGTGCAAGCCACCCATTTGCTTCTTATTGAGCTTGTGAGTATTTTTGACGCTTTATTGGCCTTAAAGCAACACCAAAACCGCACTAAAGAAGTTTCCAGCCATCGGGTCGCGGTCCTGTAGTTCGAGTGAAAACTACAAAAACTTGCTTTACGGCAGACCTACAATCCAATCAGAGCCAGCTATGCCTCAGTATTAATGACAGTGGTTAATGGACAATTACGCTTCTAACCTATACTGCCGTCCAAAGCCAAAGCGCAGTAACTACACGCTTGGTCAAAATTGAGTTAAGGCTTAAAACGAGCTTTATGACATCTGTTCTGTCCTGTGACAAAGTCTCCTGGTTAAATTTTGTCCCGTTTCAGAGAAATGAGGGTGTCAAAATTGCAGTAACTACAAAATCCATGCTAATACCAAGGCAAACCGCAGTAAGTGACGTTACTGCATTCTGGCGTTGTTTCCCCGGCTTTGACACCGCAGATACTGCGGTTTTCCTCGATCGTAACACAACAACAAACCAACCATGGCACAATGCCGCGTATAAATGATGGTTGAACTCGCGTTAAAACGCAAATAAACAAATACGGGTAAGGAAGATAGGAAGATAATAACTCATACTAAGGCAAATTACAGCTTTATAAGTAGTTAACTAGCCAGCTGCTAGCAAGTTTTGACCTACCTGTGCTCGTCCATTGAAGGCAATATCCTCCGACAATAATTATATAATCCGATTCAGTCGCATTGGTGTTTGTTGATTCGAACATCTCTCCTACTTTCCCTTGTCCTTTAATGTGTTTCGCTTCACAGATAATCCACCACGTAGCGCATAAAAAAACTAAATTTTTATATGCTTTGTCATTGCGGTTGTTTCCAGAAGTTAATAATGGCATTGCTGAATATTTAACATTGCTATTAAAACAGCAAAGTGATGTCAACCCCTTCTTGCCAGCATAACAGTGCATACAACTATTAAGATGACTGTACGTGCAATGCGCATTTATACTAAGTGCAACAGAGAATTTAGTGTTAGCCTAATACATATAACTCTCTTTACAAGGAATATCTTAATAATTTGTGTTGTCAAATTTTGACACCATTTCATTGTTTGTTCATAATATTTATAATTATGTTAGTTTTTCTAAAAGTATCAATATTTTTAATAGATTAATGTGTTATAAAAAATAAATGTTTTAAAGTTAAAAATGTTGTAAAAAATATATTCGTATTCTTATATATTAAGAATAACAATATGACACATTTATATTGCGTTAAAATGCTTTACATATGGACAGAGGAATTCTTCTTAACAACCAGTTTAAAAATTATTCTTATTCGGCGTTTAAACCCACGCAGAGCGAACAAGAAAACATATGCTTACATACTGTACAGTCGGCATATGATATCTGTATTTAGTTTTACATATTTATATTTATAATACCTTTAATAATATCTTTTTTGTGCATACAGGCAGTCAGTGTTATGACCCGTTTTAATCCTTTCAGCCATAATTCATAACTGTAAAAATATTCTGTGGCTTTGTGAATATTACTAAAATAATTCATTAAAGTAACTTAATAAAATCTCTTAATGTCACTTATGTATTTTAGTTGGTCAAACCAAAATAAATGACTAGAAATAGAACGGATATTTTTATTTAAAATGTACATATATTATAGGCGTATAATACATCTAATAAAATAGCGAACAGAGAAACTGTGCCTTTTACGTACGAAAAACACCTCTGAAGTGTTGAGTTTATGAATATTTACACTTACAATATTAGGGATGCTCCGATCAGGTTTTTTGCAGGCCGATACCGATCACCGATTTGTTGTCTTCGTGATCGGCCGATACCAATGCCGATACCAATTTTTCAAGCTGATATGCAAGCTCTTTGATGACTGTAACTTTTAAAATTTTTTCTAGATAAAGTAAAACCACAGATGTTGCCTTTGTTATATTACTTGCAGTAATTAGGCATATTATTGTTTTAATAGAGAATCAAATAAATTAGCACAACAAATATTTATTCTGCAAAGAGAAATTTAATATGCCTTTAAAAAGGCGTATGTCTGTAAAATCTAATGAAAACACTTCACAGTCTTTACTGTATAAATTAAATATACATGCATTCGTATGAAGTACAACAGTTCTTTAGTGAAGAGCAGAGAGTGATTTTATTGAGAGATGAATTAGGTTACTGTAGCTTTAAGACTTGACAGAGATCGCTCTGTTCACGTGCACTGATGACAGGCTGCTGTGTGTGCGCGCGGCGGGTGTATGCAGATGAGAGCAGCTGTGAGGAAAATTAAAGTTTAAACGCTCAAAACTTTAAAACGCATGCAAATAATAAACTTTTGACATGAGGATGCAATTGTCCGCGATAGATATGTGTTGTATACGCTGTTTGATGGGGATGTGAAGACGGGTCGCGCTGTAGGACCGGACCGCGTCCGCATGCAAATAATAAACTTTTGACATGAGGATGCAATTGTCCGCGATAGATATGTGTTGTATACGCTGTTTAATGGGGATGTGAAGACGGGTCGTGCTGTTAGGACCGGACCGCGTCCTCAGAAAATACACATATCTCTGTAAAGGCAAAGAGAGAAATGCAAATCTGCACGTCGCTCATGAGCCACAGGTTATAAAAATGCTCTCACTGCGTAAAAATGGTCTCTAACTGCAGCCGCATTGAGGAGCCATATAATGACAAAAGTAAACAGAAAGATCGGTTCACGAGATCGGCAAATTTAACGAGGACCGATCGAGTCATTTAATGCCGTGATCGGCCGATACCGATCTCTGGCCGATCGATCGGAGCATCCCTATACAATATGTACTTTGTGAAATGTGTGTAAAATAATCAATTTAATAGCATGTGGCTGTATATACAAACACGCCGCATCTCCTTTCAGGTATCTTTTCTGACACGTTCGCATTCAACACTTTTCAAAACTTATTTCTATAAAATCTAGTTTATAAATTAGAAAACCAAGTTTTAAGTTGACAATAATAAATATGTTTATGTTTATTGAAAGAAAAACGTAGAAAATTTAATTATGGGTATCGTTGATGCAAATAAAGTTTTAAATGTGCAGTATACAAATGATTTCTAAAAGTAGCAAGATTTTAAAGAGATTAATGTGGTATAAATAAAGACGTGAGAAAATTAGAGCTATGCAAAAGAGCACAGTTCAGATATTGTTAATAAAACCGGTTTTATACACCTTTCTGCTTTGTTTAAATTGACAAGCATTTTATTCGCCACTGTCAACATGTTTTGTGATTGATTTACTGATTTATTACAGAAAGTTGTCAGAAGCAAAGCTATTGTACTAAGTATCTTAATATATATGTTTTAAAGTAAAAAATGTTGTAAAAAATATATTAGTATTCTTATATATTAAGAATAACAAAATGATACATTTATATTGCGCTAAAATACTTTACATATGGAGAGAGGAATTATTCAACCACCACCAATAAAGTTTTTAAATATTCTTTAAAAAAATGGCGTTTAAACGCACGTGGAGGGAACAAGAAAACACATGCTTACATACTGTACGTGTATGATATGTTCTTTGTTTAGTTTTACATATTTTTATTTATATGCATTTAATAATAGGCTACCGTAAGATCATAATGTACACAATGTAAAAAATGATTCAGTGGCTTTGTAAATATCTCTAAAATAAATGACACTTGATAAAATCTTGAATTATGATTTACTATTATTTGATATGATTATATGATTTACTATTATTTGAGTAAATGTAGGCAAAAAAATAAAATAATAAGTAGAACAAATGTTAATTTAAAAAAAATCCCTTAGCCAACGGTTTTTATTCAGCAACAAAGAAACTGCGCCTTTTGCCGATGACAAACACCTCAGAAACTCCTCGAATTTATGAATATTTACACTCACAATATGATTTTATTTCCTTACTACAAAAGTATAACATATTATACAAATTCTCAGTGAAATGTATTCAACACCATTGCATACCTTATATCGTGTTTCATACCATGTAAAGGAAAACATGATAATATAAAAGTTATGTACAGTAATGCAGAAAAGAGAATCACAACCATGTTTAAGTTATTAAAAACGTTCAGATGCAAAAATTAACTAAATGTAAAATTAGATAAACTAGTTAATGATGTTGCGTTATCTCTTCAAAGGTTTTCGCGAATTATTTTGTTATAAGACTGTTATAAGAAGTTATCATACATCACGTCTCTTCTACTGAAAGTAGACAGAAAAAATAAGACACATGATGCGCGTTTGAGGTCAGATTTTTATGAAGAATATGTAACTGGAAAAGAAAACTTCTCCAACCAAATGTTTGCCAAAAAGCGTGCATGTGTATGACATCAAAGTATCAAAAGATCCTCAAAACATACACAGTGTTTGAACTGTTTGCCTTAGGGCAGGGGTAGGGAACCCTGGTCCTGGAGGGCCACTGTCCTGCAGTGTTTAGTTCCAACCCTAATTAAACACACCTGAAAAATCTAATTCAAGTGTTTAGGATTACTTGGAAATTAAATTCAGGTGTGTTTGATTAGGGGTGGAACTCAACTCTGCAGGACAGTGGCCCTCCAGTACCAGGGTTCCCCACTCCTGCCCTAGGGGAATACTTCTGGGTTTTATATGTTGCCGGAAAAACTTGTCATTGGCAGGGAAGCGTTTTCTCTTAATTGATGAGTTAACTCGTCGATGGCGGGAAAAAAGTTAATATTAAAAGGTTAATATTAAGGTCAATAAGCCTTTGTAAAAGAATGTGTGTCTTCATTAAGTTAAAGGCAGAGCTAAAATCTACAAAAGTACTCTGGCATATCTTTTAGGAGGGTGCATGAGATGATTTCTAACTATATTAGCACAGCATCATCTGTGCCTCTGTTACACTTATGTGCAAATTGGAGTGAATCTTGCTTAGAGGCAACCAGTGATGGGCAGTAACGCCTTAGAAGTAACGCGTTACTGTAATCCGATTACTTTTTTCAAGTAACGAGTAAAGTAAGGGATTACTATTACAAAAACAGTAATTAGATTACTGTTACTTCCCCGTAAGCAGGCTGCGTTACTGCGTTATTTTTTAACCTTGATTTTGTTTTGTGAGAATGTCTCGTGTCGTGACGCGAGTCGATTGACAGTGACGTATGAGCGCCGCAGCCGGCACAGGAATGTGAAAATTACTGAAAAAATCCCTGAACCCCCAGCTGACATGACCGCTGCGGTTCCATCTTATACACGTTCACGTGAAATCTGATGTAAAACAACAGACAATATATCTATATTTCATGGATTAAACGAATTTGTGGACAAGTTGACATGACCGCTGCGGCTCCATCTCATACACGTTCATGCGAAATCTGATGTAAACAACAGACTATATATCTGTATTTCATGGATTATACGCATTTGTGTATGGTAATTTGATTAATTCTATTAGATTGATTTCATGGGTTATTCACACATCTGAAACAGACCGGATTCGACTCGCGATCTTTATATTAACACCAAGGTAAGAAGTCCCGTTTATATTCTGTGTGTTGTCATCTGGACTTCTGTAACAAAATACTACATTTATTATATAGAGCAGTGGTTTTCAATCTGGGGGCCGGGGCCCCCAGGGGGTCCGCGAGATGGTGCCAGGGGGCCCCCACTTTAATGACATTTTATGAAATACATTTATCATGAATTCTGTGTAATTAAACCTAAAAAAAATAAGGCTACTAACCAAAAGCACTACTTTTTTGTATAATTTAATGTTTGTTTGTTTTTTTGTTAAAATGTTGAGTTTTTTGTCACAAATTTTCTTTGGGGGGCCGCAAAGGAATGCACCGTACACAAGGGGGGCCACATGCTGAAAAAGTTTGGGAACCACTGATATAGAGCATCTGTATCTCAAAACAGAGACCATACATTGATGCTAAACCCCGTAGACCTTTTAAACGATGTATAATGTTATTATTAATATTATATAATGTTTGTAGACAGTAGGCTATATAACGTTAGATATTGTTAGCAGCGTAAAAAAACGACGTCATCACGCCCACAAATTAGGGCGCGTCGAGGGGGGGTTAAAACAGAGAATGTTTCATTTGATTCAATTTTAGATGATGGAATATGCAGAAAGAATAGAATTAGGCTGAAAGGTCTTGGCCCGGTTGCATAAAGCACCTTAAGTTTTTCCCTTAAGTATGACACTTAAGGGGTAAATTCCCCTTACCTACTGTAAGAGAATAATTTAAGGGTGTTGCATACAGTAATCCCTTAAATGGTTCTCTTAGGTAAGGGTATTCATTAAATGTTTCACGACAGCAACCCAGGTTTGTTGTTATAAAATAACAAAAGTTACGTTTTTTTTTTGCAACACCCTTAAGTTTAAATATAAGGGTGAACTTAAGAGAAAATTACACTTAAGGTGCTTTATGCATCCGGGCCCTGTTGCTTTATACTGTTGCTACAGTATAAAGCAACAGGTCATGCATCATGTTTTTGAAAAGTAATTAGTAAAGTAACTAGTAAAGTAACTAATTACTTTTGAAAATAAGTAATCAGTAAAGTAACGGGATTACTTTCTTAGGGAAGTAATCAGTAATCAGTAACTAATTACTATTTCCAAGAAACTTGACCAACACTGGAGGCAACAGTGAAAGATAAACAACTAGCCAACTTATGTGTGGCATTTATTAGAAGCAGTTGAGAAATGTTGATGGCGTGTCATTTTTGTTAGGTAAGAGAGCGATTACGTGTGGCTCTGGAGAGATGCAGTGCGCTTGAGGAGCAACTGACCATATCTCATAAAGAGGTAAGATGCTGGGACTTAAAACCTCCAATCATTTTCATCACAGTCACAGTTCCCAGTAGTACTGGATCTTATATTTGTCATTGGTGTTTTGTAGCTGGCGTTTCTTAAGGATCAGAGGAAGGTAATAATTGATGGTACATCAGAAGTGAACCACTGTTCTGACAGCCCACCAGACACTAACGGCAAGGTAATATACATCAGGAACGTAAGCAAAAAAAAAACTACTTCTGTCGAAAGCCATGCACATTAGCAGAATATAAAAATTGAGACTCGTATCTCAATAGGTGTAATATTTATTACTAAATGTATATATTTACTATACCAATGCTGCTTGACAAACACAAGGAGCATCTACAGAATTGTTTGTTTCATTATTTTTTATTTTTTAATAATATTGCAGTTGTTGCCAAGAGCAAAGACTTGATTTTTGAAGTGATTTTTACCATAGCTAATAAGACTTCATGACCGGTGCTAACAGTAACCCTTTCCAAAATTGCACATATAAAATGTGTCTTTACCCAAAGGTAAAAAATATAAAAAATCAATTACAGTGGGGCAAAAAAGTATTTAGTCAGCTACCAATTGTTCAAGTTCTCACACTTAAAAAGATGAGAGAGGCCTGTAATTTTTGTCAAAGGTACACGTCAACTATGAGAGACAAAATGAGAAAAAAAAAATCCAGAAAATCACATTTAAGAATTTATTTGTAAATTATGGTGAAAAATAAGTATTTGGTCAATAACAAAAGTTTATGTCAATACTTTGTTATATACCCTTTGTTGGCAATTGCAGAGATCAAACGTTTTCTGTAAGTCTCCACAAGGTTTTTACATATTGTTGCTGGTAGTTTGGCCCATTCCTCCATGCAGATCTCCTCTAGAGCAGTGATGTTTTAGGGCTGTTGCTGGGCAACTCAGATTTTCAACTCCCTCCAAAGATTTTCTATGGGGTTGAGATCTGGAGACTGGCTAGGCCACTCCAGGACCTTGAAATTATTCTTACAAAACCACTCCTTCTTTGCCCGGGCGGTATGTTTGGGATCACTGCCATACTGAAAGACCCAGCCACGTTTCATCTTCAATGCCCTTGCTGACGAAAGGAGGTTTTGAGTCAAAATCTCACGATACATGGCCCCATTCATTCTTTCCTTAACTCGGATCAGTTGTCCTGGTCCCTTTGCAGAAAAACAGACCCAAAGCATGAGGTTTCCACCCCCATGCTTCACAGTAGGTATGGTGTTCTTTGGATGCAACTTAGCATCTTTCTCCTCCAAACACAAGAAGTTGAGTTTCTACCTAAAAGTTATGTTTTGGTTTCATCTGACCATATGACATTCTCCCACTCTTCTTCTGGATCATCCAAATGCTCTCTAGCAAACTTCAGACGGGTCCGAACATGTACTGGCTTAAGCAGGTGGACACATCTGGCACTGCAGGAATTGAGTCCCTGGCTGCATAGTGTGTTACTGATGGTAGCCTTTGTTACTTTGGTCCCAGCTCTCTGCAGGTCATTCACTAGGTTCCCCCATGTGGTTCTGGGATTTTTGCTCACCATTCTGGTGATAATTTTTACCCTACGGGATGAGATCTTGCGTGGAGCCCCAGATCGAGGGACATTATCAGTGTTCTTGTATGTCTTTCATTTTCTAATAATTGCTCTCACAGTTGATTTCTTCACACCAAGCTGCTTACCTATTGCAGATTCAGTCTTCCCAGCCTGGTGCAGGTCTACAATTTTGTTTCTGGTGTCCTTTGACAGCTCTTTGGTCTTGGCCATAGTTGAGTTTGCATTCTGACTGTTTTAGGTTGTGGACAGGTGTCTTTTATACTGCTAACAAGTTCAAACAGGTGCCATTAATACAGGTAACAAGTGGAGGACGGAGGATCCTCTTAAAGAAGTTACAGGTCTGTGAGAGAAAGAAATCTTGCTTTTTTGTTATTGACCAAATACTTATTTTCCACCATAAATTGCTAATAAATTCTTAAAAAATCAGACAATGTGATTTTCTGGATTTTTTTCCTCATTTTGTCTCTCATAGTTGAAGTGTACCTATGATGAAAATTACAGGCCTCTCTCATCTTTTTAAGTGAGAGAACTTGCACAATTGGTGGTTGACTAAATACTTTTTTGCCCCACTGTATATACAATTCAAAGTGTATTAAACCCCAAGGTTAAAGGTTAATGAAACCCCGCTGTTTTAGCTCCAGTCTACCTCACTATCATTTTGAAAAATGCAACTTAAATGGATGTGGACCACTGATCTATATAAATGACTGGATTGCTTATGACGTCACAACTGTGAAGTCACCGCGCCGCCATGTTGGTATACCCATACATTCTATTAAATCAATGGACAGTTATCAGATTTTAATGATAAAACATCACTTTACTAGTCTCTGTTTTTATATCTGAAGTCATCCTGTATATTATTACAAAGCAAACGTCCTAAGCATGTACATAGTTATTTACTGAAAGTTGTACATTTTGCTTTTTAATCAGTTATTATACATTCATCTTCATTACAGGATCAGATCAGCAGACAGACCTCAGCATATTTAGTATTAATGACAAACGTGCTGATTCTGAAATCTGAATGAATAACATGCTTTGTACCGTATGTGCAGGCAATAATTTGCTGGTTTTGTAATTATGTTATCTTGACAAGTTACCTAAACTTGTTTAGGGAAATAATGCTGACCGTGTAGCTGAATGTCAAAAAAAACTTTATTTATACCCGTATCTTTAACAGAATGACACACTCACCTTAACGTTTTTTATAAATCCATTATCCTGCCCTATTTAAACATAAACATTGTAAATAACACCAGAATTAACTATTATTTTATGTACACATATCCAAAACCTTGTGTGACTGATACTCTGTAAAGCGTGTGAAATTAGATCATGTTTTTGAATGGAAGTCAATGACACCCTCTGCCGGTTGGGTATACCAAGATGGCCTCTCGAACTCTCCGCTGGCTTCACCTCACGCTGTTACGTTAAGTGTTCTATGCGCAATCCAGTCATTTATATAGATCAGTGATGTGGACGCTGTGAGGACTGGGGGGGGCACCTGATATAATAAGCTAGTGTAACAAATATTAAGATTTACTAAGAATAGCAGTATTACAAAAATAATTAAACTGAATAATATTTCATTTAAACAAAGGTCAAGTTAAACTGTGTTTAAAGATAAGGAAAAGTCCTCAGGACATGATACCTCAGAACAAGGTCGAAGCCAACCTGCCTCCCATAGCTTTTCCGAGCAAATTCTTAGTTGATGGGTGGTGAGTCTAGCCCTGACAGCATCGAGGGGGAAAATCATCGAACGTATTTACAAAGTGTACGTCATGGCGTACTCATATTTTACTTGACTATACAGAAGCGTGTACAAGTGTGATTCTCCTGAGCCCCCGACCCCCACCCCCGGCTGACCTGGCTGCATGGAGCACACGCGCACACACAAAAGCGAAATTTCTTCGCATTGGATAAGAACACGCTATCTCATAAATAATGAGACACCAGTGCGTTGTGATGTACTACAGTACTTTGCCACGTCACAGTCCGTGACGTTGACACGATATGGAGTTTAAACCTGGAAGACAAAATTATCATAAAACGCTAAAAATTAACTAGTTTTCTCCAAATGTTAAAATGAACAGATGCAAACATTGTCTTTTATGATGTGCAACACAACTAATTATGTAAATATCTACAAGTGTTGTTGTTTCATGGCGCTTTAAAGAAAGAATATAAAATAAAAACATGGGATGTTAACGCATGCGACTGTTTTATTAATCATTAACACGATAAAATAATTTAATCGCTGTGCTCTGGGCATGAGGTGTGTGTTCAGTGCTGTGCTGACCGATTGACATGTGGCAGAGACTGTATGACAAATCCCCATGAGAGCTAAGTACTGTATATTCTTTCAAAAACACTCTCTCAGAGATTTGTCATACAGTTCGTCAGCTAGTCTGCTTCAAGACGAACACACACACGTATGCGCAGCTCTTGGTGGTTTGTGGATCTGGTTTGCAGGTCCGTACATGCGTGTCTGTCTAAATTATTTCTCTTGCCTGGGGCTTTTGACTGTGACAGATGCTTTGAAAAAATAACTATGCAAAAGACAAATATGCCTTATGACAGCCTTTCGAGACACCAAGGAATTTTAAAGACGTATCATTTCAATTAAGTAACTTTAATGTTACAGTATCCACTGTATGCCATATATTATCACCATTCATATGCAACCAAAGATTTCACTTATACAACACAGTTATTTACAAGAACATCAAAATCCTCATATATCTAGTCATTGACTGTATTTTTACTCTGAAAATGCACCTCATCGTATGTATTTACCTTTAAATGCAAGTGACTGCATTTGTTAATTCTAATGCAGTAGCAGCTCCTGACTATAAAATTTAGGTGGGGCAGATTCTGTGTTGTATCAAAGGTTATGAAACGGTTATACAATACCAATTCTTGATTCTGATTGGTCAATAGCTGTGGATTATTTATGATAAAACGCGGCTTGACCCAACGGTTCTATTTATCACTGTGCCCTCAGGGATTGTGCACACCAAAACTTTTAAACGCGGCTAAAACGCCTGGACAACGGCCAGAGGCGGTCTTACCATAGAGGCATAGGTAGGCGGCCGCCTGGGGCCCCCCACCAGCGGTCAAATTAGGGGGGCCCCAAACCAACCTAATAAATAGCCTACATAAATAAATAAAACCCTTATCATCACGAACACTTCAAAAGCATTCTAAATTGTATTAATATTCTTAAGAAATACGTTGAAACTTTGAAATAGTAGTTAAAATGTCCAGTTCATGTTCTCTCACTAAACACTTACACCCCCTTCTTTCACAATGAAATGGACTAGTCCATAACGGTGCGTGCTGCGGCGCGATAGATAAACACAAGTGACACGGGGACTGGGAAAGTACACGAACAGAGACTTAAAGACAAATATAAACGTGAAAATGGGGCTTTGGTAAGTCAACCGGCTAGTAATAGCCCTGCATTGATAAAAATTATTTTGTGGTGAAGTAAATAATGTTACTACAGAAAAAAAACTAATGTAACCCTACAGGGCTCCAGACTGCGAGTAAATAGTCGCATTTTGCGAGTATTTTCCCTGCCTATGACTATTTTTTATTAAATGTCGCACTGGCTGGACTGAAATTTAAATACAATTATATTAATATAATGCGCAGGCGATTACGTCTGCGACGCATTCAGTCACTCTTCCTGTTGTTGCCCGCTCCCCCGCCTTTCTATCAGCTCAGGTGCATATCACCTCTCTAAACCCGTCTCTTTTGTCCACTTTCGACCGCTTCTGCCCTGATTGTTTTGAGAGGGTGGTCTATGGAGACTGCGGGCGAGAGCCTCTGCTTTCGTTTTCGGGAGAAATGACGGGTTTAAAATAACACAAACTAATATTATGTGATGTCAGAGTCCGGTGTTGTAATTAACGATGCTGCACAGTGTTTTTTATGTGTATGTAAGAGCTTTCTCTGATATTTCAGCGCAGTTGATGAAATAATCTCCCCACAACCTCCACACGCTCGCAAAATGACACTAATAAAAGAGGCGGAGATCAGCTGCTTTAGTTTAAAAAACGCTCAGCGTGGAAAAAACGCTGAGCGCTGTTTTTTCAGCACAGAAAAAAACGCTAGCTGCTGGCTTATTTGAAAAACGCAGAGCTTCCATTGGAAACAATTGAAAACATGCCCCGGCCACGAGCGTAAAAGCTTTGGTGTGCACGCCCCCTTAGCAGGCAGGTACTCCGCTTCACGTCGTGCCTAACAACGCACTTCAGATACAGCACAGCCTCTCGTACCTTATTGCTTACCTATATGACTAACTTATGATTAACTGCTAGTGGTATTAGTTTTACATATAAATGACTGAGCGCATGCAAAACATTGAGCAGAGGTCTAGTGTCCTTCCGTAATTCATCCTGACAGGGGCGCCCTAATGCTTTTTGTTTTAGCCTTTTCAGATAAGTACTTCAAATTACATGCACATATCCACTCGTCCCCATTAAGAAGAATGAAAAGTAAGCATGTGAAATAAAGCAGAGACAGCCTCTGCTCCTTTTAGCTTGATCATAACATACAGTAGCCAACCGAACCGTGCGCTCAATTTTCATACAGATTTATCTCAGTTTACAACTTAAAATAGTCTAAAAACTAGTTTAGGAGTTAACAGTTTAGATCAGGGGTCCCCAACCTTTTTACACCACGCACCAGTTTCAGCTTATTTGCGGACCGAAATGGGGTTAGGTGGTCGCTGAGTTACAAAACATTTTTCACACAAAGTATGTGACAAAACCCATTAATCTGTGATTAATAATTAATCTGATTTAAAAGTTTTATCCAATGACAGCCTTGTTAAAAACCTAACCTAAACGCACTGTGTAAGGCGTTCTGTTATTTCACTTATACATGTACACAGACATTCAAAGCATGCACAATGAGACTAAATGCAATGCATCTCCTGGGCTACATACTATGTTCTCCTACGATTCTGATGATGCCATACAGATATATTCAACTGCAGAGAGACACAATCAACTTATTCCTTTTCTGGAGTTTGAAATGAGCAACATGCCAACACCGCGGACACCTACATGCTCATGCATATTGTGATTATCTTTTGGTTTTATATCCTAATATTTCTATATAGCCTCCAACTCGCTTCCTTTAAAAATCCTGGGATTGTGTGCGTATTGTTTCTCAACTGTTGAAGAGCTGCAGATGACGCGCATGCTTATTTTAACAACAGTTAAAATAACATTAGTTAGCATATACAGGTGCACTTCATAATGAACAATGTTATGTAATATCACACAGTAAATAAAGGTTCAAAGGCTGTTACTGGGACAATAGTGTTTTAACACAAATTATGTATACATTCGGTACCATTATGTAGCTGTAAGTTACTAATACGAACAAACGTTTCTATGGGTGTTGGAAGTTAAAGGTTCTTTATGAACCGTTAATCTATGGCATTGTAAAGTACCTTTGTCTCAAGAGTGTAAAAATAAATTGTGAAAATTGAGTGTTTAATAATTCATTGTTATTATCATAAAGGGGTCCTTGGAAGTTTTCTTTTCCCTGTTTTAATGATAAAATTTGTTCAGCTGTACACACAATTTAATAATGGTTTGCATTAAAAACAACAGTACAAAAATTAATATTCAGTGCTTCTGACAAGCCAACTGCAGAGGATAGCAAGCAATGGTCATGTTTATTCCTTATGAAACTTTCAGGTGTGTGTAATAAATATTGGTTATGAAGTCAGCTACTGTATCAGCTGGTCTCCAGAGTCACCCATAAGTACATGTCCATTGTGCAACAGGCATCTTCCCATCTCTGGGTAGTTTTTAATAACATTTATAAAAAATATTTTAATAATATTCTAAATATTTTTTATATTAGTCCCTGTAAAGTCAGGTATTAAATGTGTTCTGAGTTTGTCACACCACCGTAAATGGCGTGCGTGAAGTTGGCCCCCACCCATCGCAAAACATCGGCAAAATATGCTCAATCATTTGTGCTCCGTTTTGTGCCGCAAAAATTTCCGTTTGTGCTGCTTTGGTTTTTTAGAAATTAAAAGAACATTTATAGGTCATACTGAGGTCAGGTAGCCCCCCAACATGCTCCAAATTCACCCAAAATAGTCTTAAACGTTTGTGCTTCGTTTGTGCTGTGTGAGGGACCTGAGCGGTCAGGAAAGAAGAACATCAAGTCTTTTGGAAAAATAAATGGGTCTTTATTTGAACCCAACTGAAGTCAACCAAAACAGCATACAAAATCAAAAACTTGTTGCAACAAAGAACTAAGGACAAACAAAAAGGAACTAATCAGCTAAACCAGACCAACCAAATGAACAAAGCAAACGACTTATAAAGGGAAAGATGGGCCCATTACAATACAAAAGGGGAAACAAATACACATTACACTTAACATACAACATTAAACAAGATCCAAATATAATCAAGTAAATACATTTTGAATTAAAGCTCAAAAAATACAAATTTAACTGAATCATAAATGGACAACTAAAGAAATTAATTTAAAGACTTCCATCATCATGAGTCCTCCCCCATACATTCTTAACACATGGTACATCCCGTAGGAACCATTCCTTTAATTCTCGGTTTCCAACAGGACTCCAATCTTTGTCACTCCCAGGACATAACGGCTGAAGGCTTCGGTAGACCAACACCACTCATTACGGTAAACTTAAACTCAAATAGAAAGAAGTATAAATGACAGATACAACATAACTAATTTGTGTGCACTCCAAATCAGAAATGATGTAAATGAACATGTAACATTAAGCAAAGAAATAAAGAATAAGTGACTTAACTGTTGTGTGTGATTATTGAACATATCCTGAAATAAACTGGTTTAATGATTAGATCAAAATAAACATGTGTATGAAAGGGTGTGGTGTGGTCTACATTACCACTAATGGGTGGCTACTTCTTGGGCCCTCACATCTCCCCCCTCTTCCAGAAACTCGCTGGTACAGCGAGAGAGATAGTCAGCTGTAACATTAACTTGACCGGGTACATGTTGAATCTTGAATCTAAAGGGTTGCATGGCAAGGTACCATCTCGTAATCCTTCCATTAGAGTCCTTCATTTTCTGCAACCACTGTAATGCCTTATGATCGGTCTCCAAAGTAAATTCACGGCCTAGCAGGTAATACCTTAAGGAGTCCAGGGCCCACTTTACGGCCAAGCATTCTTTTTCCACAGTTGAGTAACGCACCTCTCTTGGGAACAATTTGCGACTAATAAAAGCCACTGGCCGTCGACTCTGTGGTGGTCCCTGCAACAGGACTGCTCCTATACCTCTCTCAGAAGCATCTGTCTGGACAATGAAAGACTGACTAAAGTCAGGATTATAGAGAACAGTATCAGTTGTCAATGCTTGCTGAATGTCCCGAAAGGCTTTTAACCTCTCCTCAGTCCAATTCAGTTGGTTTGGGCAACGTGCCCCTACCATATCCGTAAGTGGAGCAGCTATACTGGAAAAATTTGGAATAAAGCGATGATAAAATCCTGCCATACCTAGGAAAGACCGCAAGTCCTTGCGTGTCTGAGGCACCGGACATTTCTCCAAGGCCTGAATTTTCCCCACCTGTGGTCGCACAACACCTTGGCCAATGACATATCCTAGGTATTCGGTCTCCTGCTTAGCAAAAGCACACTTGTTAGGGTTGACAGTTAAGCCAGCTCTTTCTAGACGTTGCAAAACTACTTCAAGATGCTGTACATGCTCCTCCCAGGTATTACTGTAAACAACAATATCGTCAAGATATGCGGAAGCAAAAGTTAGTCCACGCAGCACTTGATCAATTAACCTCTGAAAGGTTGCCACAGCCCCATGTAGGCCGAAGGGTAAGACTTTAAAATGGAAAAGGCCATCTGGTGTCCTAAAAGCAGTTAGTGGTCGAGAGGGTGGAGTTAGTGGAATCTGCCAATACCCTTTAGACAAGTCCATTGTCGTCAAATACTTGGACTGCCCCAAACGGTCAATTAGATCACTGATACGTGGTGTAGGGTATGAATCAAACTTAGACACTGAATTCAAGTATCGAAAGTCAATACAGAATCGCATACTCCCATCTTTCTTTGGTACAAGGACTATTGGATGGCACCACTCACTGTTTGACGGTTCAATGATCCCTAGGCGAAGCATTAGGTCTACTTCCTCCTTCAAGGTCTCCTGTAGTCGCTCGGGTATCCTATAACTTTGACGTTTCACAACGGCATCAGGTTTAAGTACCACATCATGTTCAAGCAACGTAGTAAAGCCAGGGTATTCAGAAAATACTTTTGAAGTAAAAAGAGCTCGTACCTGCAATTGCTGGGAGTCTGTTAGATGGTCTAGGCTGATAGAACCAGAAACTGGCTGAGGCAGGTACTGATCATCTGACTCTTCCTCTTCAACACAACGAATCATTAAAGACTGGGCTGTCTCAGGTCGGGGAACCCACTCCTTTAACAGATTGACATGCAACACTCGGCTGGAACGCTCTTGACCGGGCATACTGATCTCATAAGTGGTAGGACCCAGTTGCTTCTTGACATCATAAGGACCCTGCCATTTTGCTAGGAGCTTACTTTCTCGACTAGGCAGCATAACAAGTACCTTTTGACCTACTTCCAGATTTCTCTGTCGAGCTCGTGGATCATACCAAGTCTTTTGCTGCTCTCTGGCTTCCCCCAAGTGCTTCTGTGCCAAAGAGGTCATTTCTTGTAGACGTTCCCTCATTTGCAAAACATAGGAGACAACATTCGTGGACTCTGACACTCCATTACTTCCTTTCCACATTCCTTGCAGCAGGGCCAGTGGCCCCTTGACCTCATACCCATATAACAGCTCAAAGGGTGAAAACCCCGTAGAGGCCTGTGGAACTTCCCTATAGGCGAAGAGAAGATATGGCAGCCATTGGTCCCAATCACGACCGGACTCACTGACAAACTTACGGAGCATTTGCTTTAAAGTCTGGTTGAATCGCTCAGTTAGCCCATCTGTTTGAGGATGGTAAGGAGTAGTACGAATGCTCTTAATTCCCAGGAGCCTGTAGACCTGTTTTAACAGAGTAGACATAAAATTAGTGCCCTGATCGGTTAAGATCTCTGCAGGGAACCCAACTCTTGAAAACAGTTGAACTAAAGCAGCAGCTATCGGTTTAGCCTTCACAGATCGTAATGGAAATACCTCTGGATACCTTGTAGCGTAGTCAGTTATTACCAGCATGAATCTATTTCCTGATCGACTTCGCTCCACCGGACCAACGACATCCATCCCAAGCCTCTCAAATGGAGTGCCAATCACCGGGAGGGGTTGTAGTGGGGCTCGATGTGGACGTTTGAGAGAAACCTTTTGACAAATAGGACAGCTCTTACAGAATTGTGTCACATCTGCTTTCAAACCGGGCCAATAAAAATATTTCTTGATCCTTGCAGTGGTCTTATTTTTCCCAAGGTGGCCAGCCCAAGGAATTGAGTGGCTCAGATGTAAAACCACTTCTCGAACACACTGTGGAACCACCAGCTGTTTCAATGGCCCAATCTGACGGTAAAGTATTCCCTCAATTACTACAAAAGTTATGGTCTTGCCATGTATAAGCTCCTCTCTTACCTCTTCAGCTTTCGTAAAGCACTCCTTGAGACTGGTATCTTCCTGTTGCATCTGAATGATGTTTGTAGGCAACTGGAAGTTTACAGGCAAATTGCAGTTAGTAACTTCTGACATTTTAGAAGCAGCATATTTTACCTTCTCCTGCCTCTTTTCCCATCGAGTCTTTTTTCTCTTTGGCATCCCGGGCTCAATTTCTGCATCAAAGAAAGGTAGAGCACTCAGTGTGTGTCCAGACTCTTCTGACTGGCTTGATTTCGCTCTAGTTACCACCATGTGACATGTCTGCACTGGGTATAACAACTCCAACAGGACAGGTACATCTCGACCCAAGATAACTGGAAAGGGCAAATTATCAGATACTCCCACTTCCAACAGGTAAGTTTGATTCTTTATCTTAACATAAACATTGGCAGTAGGCAACAGTCTCTCATCACCATGTACACAACAAATAGGCAGTCGGTTTGCTGAACTGATCAAAGATGGTGAAACAAATTTCTTATTTACAAGGGTCTGATCACTGCCAGTGTCAATTAAAGCCATCAATTTCTCACCGTTAATCTCTACATTTGTAGTCTTGGAGGTAACTGAATGTTTGGTTGTCTCATGTCTCGGTACAAAACATAGATGTGCAAGGTGAGCAGAGTTCTTCGGACAATTGGGTTTAGTATGCCCTTCTTGACCACATAAATAGCATATGGGAGGTCGTTTAGGTGCAAAACTTAATTTGGCTGAAGTAGGTTTCCCCATAAGAGGCTTACCAGACAGTTCTGCTTTTCTTTGTTGGAATTGTGGCACTTCTGGGGACCGACGGTCATTACTAGATCTCCAGGCCCAGGACTTATTCTTTCCCCTGGCTGCCACAAAAACATCTGACAAAGCTGCTGCTTCTGCTGCTGTTCTGGGATCTCGTTCTCGAATCCAAACCTGAAGTTCAGGAGATAGCATTCTCAGATATTGTTCCAAAATAATAATCTCACTCACCTCCTCCACAGTTTTTCCTTTAGGCTGGATCCATTTTCCAAATAATTCCTTAAGCCGATTGTAAAGCTCTTTTGGGTTCTCAGAGGGGTCTACTGACAGGGAGCGGAACTTTTGACGATAAGTCTCTGCATTAACATCATATTTCTTCAAAATAGCAGACTTCACTTTGTCGTAATCTGTTGACTCACTCACATCCATGTTGACATAAGCTGCTCGTGCCTTACCAGTCAATAAAGGGATCAAATGCCAAACCCAGTCAGTTCTGGTCCATCTACAAGCAGCCGCAATTCTCTCAAAAGCAACTAGGAAGTGCTCCACATCATCTGTATCACACAGCTTCTCTAATCGAGGTATTTGAGACAGTGGTGGGCCTCCAACGTCTTCTTCCTGAACTGAGGTTAAAGATCCTAAAGGGTTCATATCAGGCCTTTCTGGACCAGTATCAGAAACATGTAGAATAGGGGAGGTACGTGCTTGGACTTCCATTTGCAGTAAATTAAATTGGTGCTGGAGGGCCTTAAAACGTCGCTCCTGGTCTGCATGTTCTTGTTGCCTTACAGATTCTCGGCCTTCTGTCCTGGCCATATGGACTCGAAGCAAATTTGCCAGCTCTGTCACTGAAACATCTCTATCTTCTGTTGCTTCTCCTCCTTCAGCTCCTTCCAAACCAGCCTGCTCCTCAAATCCTTCTTCTGGCTGCCGGGTAGGTCGTTTAGACATCTTTTTCTTGCCACGACTCATAATACTGGAAAAAGTAAATAAAATCTACCACGAGGGGCAAAAAAAAAACAAAGACTTGGTGAACTTTAACTGACCAGACATCCCACCGCTGCCACCATATGTGAGGGACCTGAGCGGTCAGGAAAGAAGAACACCAAGTCTTTTGGAAAAATAAATGGGTCTTTATTTGAACCCAACTGAAGTCAACCAAAACAGCATACAAAATCAAAAACTTGTTGCAACAAAGAACTAAGGACAAACAAAAAGGAACTAATCAGCTAAACCAGACCCACCAAATGAACAAAGCAAACGACTTATAAAGGGAAAGATGGGCCCATTACAATACAAAAGGGGAAATAAATACACATTACACTTAACATACAACATTAAACAAGATCCAAATATAATCAAGTAAATACATTTTGAATTAAAGCTCAAAAAATACAAATTTAACTGAATCATAAATGGACAACTAAAGAAATTAATTTAAAGACTTCCATCATCATGAGTCCTCCCCCATACATTCTTAACACATGGTACATCCCGTAGGAACCATTCCTTTAATTCTCGGTTTCCAACAGGACTCCAATCTTTGTCACTCCCAGGACATAACGGCTGAAGGCTTCGGTAGACCAACACCACTCATTACGGTAAACTTAAACTCAAATAGAAAGAAGTATAAATGACAGATACAACATAACTAATTTGTGTGCACTCCAAATCAGAAATGATGTAAATGAACATGTAACATTAACCAAAGAAATAAAGAATAAGTGACTTAACTGTTGTGTGTGATTATTGAACATATCCTGAAATAAACTGTTTTAATGATTAAATTAAAATAAACATGTGTATGCAAAGGTGTGGTGTGGTCTACATTACCACTAATGGGTGGCTACTTCTTGGGCCCTCACATGCTGGTTTGTGCAAAGGCACGTAGTTACACACATGTCATTACGCATTCCAGATTTTTGTCGCGCATGCGTACCTGCGTACCAGTTATGTGCACCCCTGTTTATAGGTCATACAGAGGTCACTCAGCCCCCCACGTGTTCCAAATTTACCCTAAAATTTTCATTTGTGCTGCTTCGGTTTTTATAATATTTGACATTGAATTAAGGAGATGACATCACTCAGCTCCCCCACATGCTTCAAGTTCACCCAAAATATTCTTAAATGTTTTTGCTTCGTTTGTTTATGGTTTGTGCCGGTACAAATTTCGTTTGTGCTGCTTTGCTTTTTTAGATATTAAAAGAACATTTATAGATTATATAATTAATTGACCAAAAAACATACATTAGGATTTCAGAGTATGTAACATAAACCTCGTGTACTGGGAGTATTTTCTGTTATGATTCCATGGCATTCCTTAGAAATTCTTGGTAAAACGGATTTTATTTTGATCTTCACGGGCAATTTTCATAATTAACCCAAACAAATAAATTATGCATATACAAAAAAAGATGTAGGCTGAAGCATGCTTATTCCCACCCTAATTTAGTGGCTTTTTAAATATCACTAAAATAAATGATTAAAGTAATTAAAAAAAATCTCTAAATGCCAGGTAATTATTTGAGTTGGACAAACCAAAATAAATGACAAATAATTAAACAGATACAGGGACGTACATCACATAAAATAAGCATACAACTAATAGATTATTTCTAATAATTCTTGTACATTTTGATCAATATATTTGAGAATGTCACACTTATACATTTAAGTTTTTTAAACTGTAATATTGCTTGTTTCAAATTAATATTTCAAGTATTTATTATAACATTAAGATTTATTAATATTTTTGGTGAAACATTTTTACATTTGTATTATTTGAGTAAATGTAGGCAAAAAAGTAGCTCACGTTAATTTAAAAATCACAAAGTAACGGTTTTTAATCAGCAGCAGAGGAAAGTGCGCTTCTTGTAGGAAGACAAAAACTTCAGAAACTCAAAAAAAAAAAAATCCAAGTAAGTGTTGAGTTTGTGACTACATACACTTGTTTTTTTAATAAAAAAATTGGCTGTGTCCTTGTGTAAACAACTGAAGGTGTATTTATCTAAAAATAAATACTTTCGGAGCTGTAGTGGGGTGACAGGCAGTCCGAAGTCCAAACCTCCCCTTCTCTTTATCTGGACTTAATTGACATTTTAAATGAAAGCGTGTTTGTTTAGCTTAGATTTTTGATTACATCTACTCAATTTTATATGTGATAGAAAATAAATTTAATTATTAAAATATTCTAGATTTCCAGCTTTCAAATTTCTCAGTATTTTTAAGTGTAAAAAAAGTTTTACCAAAAAATTAAGTAGATCATAGTTAAAGTTTTTACAGTGTATATACGTCATTAAATAAGCGACATTTTTCAAATAATATAATTCTTACAAAGAAAACATTTACAAAGTAAAGAAAACATTTACAACGTTTTTAGCCTACACAAGTGTAAAGATGGAAAGAGTAAGACTTTAACCGTTTTGAAGACTTAAAATACTATGCATCTGATTTCTGAATCTTTTAATAATTTTTTATAAGAAAGCTGTAAAACCTATAGAGGTGGAGCGATCATGACGAAGTTTGATCATGCAGAATTTTTAATCGCACAAACCTGCAAGAATGACAATACCTATATTTAGGGAGAAATTGGAGCATATGGAGCCGTTATCGCCTATAATTCAATTCCTAACATTTTAATATTTTAAGACCAGTACAAACAAAAACTTAACAGCACAAACAAAAACTTAACAGCACAAACAAAAACTTAACAGGCACAAACAAAGCACATACAAGCGAGACTATTTTGGGTGAATTCGGAGCATGTGGACTGAGCATTCTCAGAATGACAAACAAATATTATTTTAATATCTAAGAAACCAAAGCTGCACAAAATGTTTTTTACGGCACAAACGTTTAAGATTATTTTGGGTTAACTTGAAGCATGTGAGGGGGCTGAGTGCCGTCATCACCTTAATTCAATGTCAAATATTATATAAAACCGAAACAGCACAAACAAGATTTTTACCTGCATAAACGTAGCACAAACGTTTAAGACTATTTTGGGTGAATTTGGAGCATATGTTGGGGGGCTGAGTGGCATCTGTATGACCTATAAATGTTCTTTTAATATCTAAAAAACAAAAAATGTGCAAACAAAATTTTTTACCTGCATAAACCAGCACAAACGAAGCACAATCAAACAAGAATAGTTTGGGTGAACTTAAGCGTGTGGGGGGTTGAGTGACGTCATCGACCTATTTCAGTGTCAAATTTTATAAAAACCAAAGCAGCACAAACGAAAATTTTACCTGCACAAACCAGCACAAACGAAGCACAAACGTTTAAGACTATTTTTGGTAAATTTGGAACATGTGGGGGGCCTGAGTGACCTCTTCATGACCTATAAATGTTCTATCAGGTTAATATCTAAAAAACGAAAAATGCACAAACGAAATTTTTACCGGCACAAACGTTTAAAATGATTTTGGGTGAATTTAGAGCATGTGGGGGCTGAGTGACCTCTGTATGACCTAATGTTCTTTTAATATCTAAAAAACGAAAACTGCACAAACGAAATTTTTACCGGCACAAACCAGCACAAACGAAGCACAAACGTTTAAAATGATTTTGGGTGAATTTAGAGCATGTGGGGGGCTGAGTGACCTCTGTATGACCTAATGTTCTTTTAATATCTAAAAAACGGAAACTGCACAAACAAAATTTTTACCGGCACAAACCAGCACAAACGAAGCACAAGCGTTTAAGACTATTTTGGGTGAATTTGGAACATGTGGGGGGCTGAGTGACCTCTGTATGACCTATAAATGTTCTTTTAAAATATAAAAAATGAAAACTGCACAAACTAAATTTTTACCTGCACAAACCAGCACAAACGAAGCACAATCAAACAGGAATAGTTTGGGTGAACTTGAAGCATGTGGGGGGGCTGAGTGACGTCATCGACCTAATTCAATATCAAATATTATAACAACCGAAGCAGCACAAACGCAAATTTTACCTGCACAAACCAGCACAAACGAAGCACAAACGTTTAAGACCATTTTGGGTGAATTTGGACCATGTTGGGGGCTACGTGACCTCAGTATGACCTATAAATGTTCTTTTAATATCTAAAAAACCAAAGCAGCACAAATGAAAATTTTTGCAGCACAAACGGAGCACAAACGATTGAGCACACTTTGGCGACATTTTGCGTTGGGTGGGGGGCCAACTTCACGCACTTCAGAAAATGTGTTCGTAACCACCCAACCAAATCTGAATGATGGAAAAAAGTTTTCAAAATCTTGCGGTGGGGGGTGTCCACTGTCAGCGATGAAACTACACCCACTCGGAAAGCTGCTGCCACAACCTGAATGGATGCTGACGATTGTGTTAGGGTGGGTCCATGCAAGGTGGCTCAAGTGCGTCATCGAGCCACCATTTTAGTCCAACCTAAAAAAATCTGAACAGAATCTGTAATTCATTACTACATAGTTCACAGTCTTTGTTGTCTGTTTCTGCAATACATTTATAACATTTATAATGTGTGTTTACAGCAGCGGATATCAGATGCTTCTCTTGGACAAGAAGATTGTATAAGAGACAGTGAGCTGAAGGAGTTAATGGACAGACAGAGCAAAGAGCTAACGCTTATGAAGGAGCGTGTGGTATCTTTAAGCAGCCGCGTTGCAGAGCTAGAAGAGGATCTAGATACAGCCCGTAAAGACCTCATTAAATCAGAGGACGTCAACACCCGACTTCAGAGAGACATACGAGAGGTAGCACACAATCTCATGTCATGATGCCCTAGGCCTCTGGATGATAAAGAACATAAGAACAACAACTTAAAGTTGTATGTCTTTTTGTTGTATGACTTAAAGTTGTATGTCGTCTTAGTCTATTGCTCAGAAAGACGACATGGAGGAGAGAATCACAACGTTAGAGAAACGATACCTTGCCGCTCAAAGAGAAGCCACGTCCGTTCACGACCTCAACGACAAGCTGGAGCATGAGATGGCTAACAAAGATTCCCTGTTCTGCCAGGTCAGCATAAGCTGTGACACATTGATCATGTTATTATGATCAGAACTATCAACTCCACACAAACAAATAATTAAATGCCATGACTGTAATGAGGGATTGTCAACAATATAGTTTTTGAATATTTGACATGATGAAAAACTAATCCTGTGTTTTATAAGTTTAATGAGAAAGGTGTTATTTTTTATTCATTAAGATTTTATCATCATTTAAGAACAAGTTACATTACAAGCTACATCCACAACAAGCTGCATTAAATTATGTGCTTTTAAGGGGTCCTTGTAGGGATGTAGCCTGGCTCCGCCCTCCTACGTGTTTCCGCTTAATTTTCATTTCGCTTCAGTTCTACGTCTGAGACTGCTCTGTAGAGTTTCGTTTTCTCCTGCAAAAATCTGCAGGACCAATCAGCGAACAGATGGGGGTGGCTAAGAACGATGACGTTGAGGTCATGCGTCAGTTTGAGTTGTAGTTCAGTAATGGCAGCGGAGAAAGACGTGAGAAAATCTATTCGGTCAGTTGTTGCAAACTGCCGAATATACAGAAGTTAAAGCCGGAGCAAGAACCAGGTTTGCTAAAGTTTTATATGTGTTATATTTAGTTGTGCTGTATAATTAACAGAAATCGCATGTGAGCCTGTACAACAGCAAAAATTGCATCATGTACACAGCCTCTACTGTTCAAATCAGCCGCTTCAGCTCTCTACGAGAGTAGCAGTGATTGGCTGATAGGAAGCAAGAAATTACCTTTATAAAATTTATATTGTCAAATAGCACAATTTGCCTAAAGATAGTGCTGTACACTGTGTGTTTGTGCCAGAAGTCAGAAAAGATATAAGACATTGTGCTCAGTACCTCAGATTAGCTAAATAGGCGGAGAAAAGAGGGTTTCGTGTGACTGTTCGAACACATTCATCAAGCGTTGATGCTTTCACCCCGTGTGAATGTACTGTCAGAGGGTGGTGATATGCACCTGAAATATGATAGAAAGGCGGGGGAGCGGCAGCAACAAGGGAAAGTGACTGGATGCACCGTAGACGTAATCACCTGTGCATTATATTAATATAATTATATTAACAGTGCGATCTTTAATAAAAAAGTAGTCGCATAGGTAGGAGAAATATGACAAAATGTGACTATTCACTTGCAGTCTGGCGCCCTGCCACCATGTCATCTGTCAATTTCAAATGCACGTGCACTTGTCGTTTATCGGTTGGAAAAAAATCGCTCAAAGTGATCCCAACGATATTGCTCATTGTATCTTTATTGTTATAGTTGTGGTGTGAACTTTGCTTTTCCCTTTTATATAAAAGATAAAACTATCTTTTTTATAGTTATTATCATTATAATGTGAACGGCCTTAAGAGAAGAGATAGACTTTAAGATCTCTTATTGGTGAGTTACATTATTAGCCTTCATATCGATTATAGCCTAAATGTAGTACTTGTCCTGGCAGCATCTCTCTTCGATGATGCTTAGCTCTTCTGAGCACTAAGGAGTTGTGTTTTGTTCAGATGGAGGAGAAGAACAGGCTTCTGCAGGAGCGTTTGGAGTTAGCTGAACAGAAGCTACAGCAGACAATGCGCAAGGCCGAGACGTTGCCAGAGGTGGAGGCTGAGTTAGCACAGAGGGTGGTGGCCCTCACAAAGGTACGTCAACAACCATCCAGCACTGTCATATTACTTCATGTATGTCAGAAGATACCACCCTTACATTAGTCTGATTTAAAGTTCCCGTTCTTTCTGTGTTTTTGAAGCTTTGATTGCGTTTACAGTGCGCAATATAACGTGTTCATGTTTCACGTGTAAAAAAGCGGTATTTTTCCACACAATTTACTTAACATATTTTTCGATCTATAAGCTGCGTTTTTTCATATTTTGGCCGGTGCTGCGTCTTATAGACAAGTTTTTGAGCCGTTTCCGCTCTACGTCTTAAACTCCTCCCATCGATGCAACCCACTTCCGTTCTGGGGGGCTGGGTTTGTTTTGCTAGCTAGCTCTGTTGTGCTGACAAAGCACTGATATCGCAGTGACAAAGAGGATATAACAATTACAACATGCAGAAAAGTGGTTCGGGAACGACGTGTGCGGTAGTTGGTTGCAAACACTCGAGAAAGCACCCGAACGAGTGGTTAGACAGTGAGTGCTACGACCACAAACCAGCTACGAAAAGGCAATGTCCATGCGCTCAATTGTTTATATTTTTTCGCAAGCCTGATACCGACTCGGACCTAGAGAGTTATAGTAAAAACAGTTTATTATTTATTTGCAGAGGCGGGCACTACTTGAGTACTTTAAGTAAATTTTCCAAGCATCTATGCTTTATCAGAGTGTTTGTCTTGGGAAAAAATTTACCTTACTAATAAATGTTCACTACATTCTAAGGCATATAATCATACTGTGTATTCCTTTTATATTGCATATTAAAATTGATTTAATACCTAATTACATTATTTGCTTATGTAATATCTTGGGAATTGGAATATGTTCTATATGTGTGTGTTCATTTTATATATGAAGAGCTCTTTTCCAAAACGCAATAAACACGATTTAAAAAAAATGACTTTGTCGTGTCATTTTGCTGCTCCATCAACGTTTCATGACAAATCACTTTATTTAAAATGTACTACAACAAGCAGTTTCTTTCCAAACCGCAATAAGCGCGATAAGTTAACGGCTTATAGTCTGGAAAATACAGAAGCTCTATGGCGCTGTTTTCACTGTCCTAAAACCAGGCTGATGTCTTCCTTGTTCTATGAAGTCCCTCCTTCAGAAATATGTTATGAGTTTTGATTTGTGTAGCTTGTTTAGTGTGTTGTAATTCGACATCAGCTTATTTTAGCAGAGCCGCTTAGCTGGCGACTAATGTATTTCCTGTGAGTGAAGTTTAGTCAAAAACTCTTATATTGACGCATTCAACCGTTCCCGGGCTGTAGTCCAAACCGGTTTCGTTGTAGGCTTTGAAACGGGAATTCTGTTAAAGAAAATATATCGTCTGGCAATTAACTTTAAGCTTTATCATTTTGCAGGTATTATTTATGCTCTAACGCAGCCATTTCCAAACTGTAGTCCGCGGACCACTAGTGGTCCTTGAGGGTACTGCAGGTGGTTCGTGTAAAGGCAAAATAAGAATATGTATATTTTAAGAATATGCAGTGTTGTGCCTGAACGAGTTCATTGAACAAAAGTTCATGAACTCGTTCATATTTTGGGCAAACGTGAAATGAACGTACTGTATTACTGCCTGATGAATGTTACTGTGAACTCGTTCATTCTGGTGCCTGTGAACGGCACGCTCTCTCAGTTTAATGTCGTTCAATAGGGTGCCAGATTTCTATGTTCTTCCAGGCGAAAACCTGACTAAAACACACTGTAAGCCGGCCTTAATATGTAGCGGAAAAAACACCCAATCTGGCAACACCGCCACCAGTCAGTGTTCACCAGTCACACTGCATGCATCATCAAAACAACACAAACGTTGTTGAAATTCCTGCCGCGCCACTCAAATAGTTTAACATTAAATAACATCATATTGTCCTACACGCAATGCCTCGCAGTGCTTCTCGCCCGGAAAACCCCCTTAAAGCACTCTGCTAGCCTTTCAAGGTCTGTGCAAGCAAATACAAAAATTAAAAGACAGTCAATGCTTATCTAAACACTGGTTGGTTAAGGATTTAAAGTTGGATATGAAGATGAAATCTGACACATTTAGCTTCAGTGTTAAAACTGATAAAATAATAGCTGTCTGTGGTTCTTCTATATGGGCTATAATGGCAATCTTTTTTTTATATTATGGGAAAAAATAATATTAATTAGTTCATTTTTGGAACTGTGAACTAGTTCAAAATCTTGAAATACTAACCATGAACTGAACTAGTTCATTTTTAAAATTTGTGAACGGTGAACTGAACGTAGAAAGTAAACTTTCCCAATGAGAATATGTATATAAATAATATTGATATAAGAATGTTGATATAAATTTTAAATTAAATTGTCAAATTATTGTGTGATTACTAAAATAGGCCAGTGGCACTCGGCCGTGACATTCAAGTTCAGTGCCGTACAAAATGGATTGGTGTATGAATATGTGGCAGCCGTTTTGTGCAGTAAACTTTCTTTTAAAGAACCTGTTGTACTGATGTGATGACCAGTTATAGTTTTAGTGCTAGACTATTTAGATGTGCAGATTAAGTCTCCAACATGTCGCTAGCTCGCGTCTTAATTGCAGGTAGCTCGCTCGAGGGTTTATTTATTTTCTGTGGTTATGGCGCATTGCGAATTTGGATGTCTGGTTAGTGTTACAAGCGCCTGTGGTAAAGACTGGGTACGTGTTTGACATCGCGTTGAGCTGTGTAGACCGGCGTATCATATGACATCAGTAATTTAACATGTATGATTCAAAAACAAACAGATAAGTCCGCGCACTCGCGCCGGACGATCTGCGCGACGCTGTGAAGCCCGCGGCGCGGCAACCGGACGATCTGCGCGACGCTGTGAAGCCCGCGGCGCGGCAACCGGACGTTCCGCGCACATCTCGAGTCGAGGCACTATGGTTAAAATGGATGCTGTTTTTTTGGGATTCATTTTTGATAAAACGAAAATACAGTCGTCACAAGTTCAATATCATCTCATATTTAAACATCAAATGTCAAGAGATACCAGAGCCATACCTGACATACATGCACATCCCTATTATGAATCCAAAAGCAGTAAATACTCTATGTTTGGATCATCTTTCTAAATCTGATCTTTAATAATTGATTTTTTTTTATTCAAAATGTGGTATTTTTGGATGAATCCTACCCATATAAGAGGTGATAAGAAGTATAAATAAAGACATATAAATAAAGACAACATGAACATTTTTTTGTTGTTGTTATTTAAAATGATCTGTTCTTTCATTTGATGTATTGTAATGCTTATGTTTAAAGAAAAGCATTTTGGAATGTATTACAATTTTGTGAAAAAAAATACTGGCACTGGCTGGCAACTTTTTTTTTTTAAATGCTGGTGGGGAAAGATTTCAAATCACAGTGAGTTAATAGACAGATGTCTATGAACTCACTAATTTAGGTATAACGTGACACAAGTAGCTCTCGACCACTTTTATTTTTTAGAAAGTAGCTCTCCAATAAAAAAAGGTTGGAGACCCCTGGTGTAGACAATACCCCTATTCGGACGGGATTAGTTTTACAGGGGGACCTCTGAGAAAACCGTGCTTCTCAGTAGAGATCGACCGATATATCTGTTTTCCGATATTTTCCCCGATATTTGAGCATTTTCCGATGATCGGATATCGGGTTTGTAATATCGAATTGACCGATAAACGAGAGAATTGCGCGCTGGACGCATCTGAGGAGAAGAGCTCACAGCAGCAGCAGCGCTCACAGCAGCAGCAGCGTGCACAGCAGATATGACGGCGGAGTGACGCGACTTCATTAAAAGGACTTTGAGTATACTCACTTTGCATCTGAGGCATTTATAACACATCTTCTTTGTGCATTAATGTATGTTATGTTAAATAAGTTGATATATTAAAAGCAATGTATGCAGTTTGTCCAAGAATAGAGACGAACTCACAAAATCACGTGCTGTTCACTTACCGGGGTTGAAGGCTGAAGCTTTTAACAAGATTTACCCTAAGTTATATTAAAATTTACCAGATAAACATTATTTTGCTAAAATATCTATATAAATGTCTGTGGATATTAATTAATTATTTATTACCTCCGCAAGCGGTCACAGTTTGATACAGTTAATGCGTGATACAGTAAATGCATAGATAACAGCGCTGTCTACAGCCATTTCATAAGCTATAACAACAAAATATTAATTATTCTGACATCAAATAACATTACCAGTTAAGAAATTCAGTGATATATAAGCCGTTTTGTTTGTAACTTTCCTGAATGTAGTATTTCAGTCAGTGATATTATTTGTAAAACCTCTTTGCCAACTACTTGTTGGACTGCTGAAGGCTACATGTTGCTGGTCAAAACAACCATATTATTCCAAAAAAGGCACTTAATCCACCTGTTTTACTCTATAAACTATGTATAACAAGCAGCCAACTCCGCTATAGTTTTCTCTCTCTCCCGCTGCCAACCGCTGCCGAACTTTGGATCAGTCCATTTCTGACGAAATGATAGGGGTGTTTGGAATGGTCCATGTATTGGGAATATAGTTTCTACATTATTCATTAAATTAATATTATTCTTCACTCTTTCAGACCCCTCTATTTATTACTTTGTATGCAAAGAGGGAGTGATTGTGATGATGATTATTATTATAAGGGTTTGTTCAGTTCAGTAGTGTAGTAGTAATTATTATGTCAAAAACAGAAGTATAACAGTAAATAAAAATCGGTTTAGCATATCGGTTATCGGGCACATAAGCATCCAAATATTTGTTATTGGCATCGGTTTAAAAAAATGAATATCGGTCGATCTCTACTTCTCAGAGGTCCTCTGTGTTTTTAATCCTGTCCGAATTGGCCATGTCTGGGTTTTTCTCTGACGACCTCCATAAGAATTCCAGAGCAATTTACCTACTGTTTTTCGCCGAACTCAGAGGTCCTCTGAGAAATTTAATCCCGTCTGGATGCAAATGTCTGTGTTTGCCCGCAATATCTTTTATAAACGCGGTTCATTTCGTGTTTTGGCCAACGTGATCTGCCGTAAGGTCTTACTAATGCGCGTATATTGTATTTCCTGAGTCCCATTCATTCAGATATGGATCTTTTTTCGCATTCGGCAAAATAAAATAATTAAATCAAGACGAGCTGAATATCAAACACTTTTAAGACTGACCACTGTAATATCATTAACGTCATAAGAAACTCCGTTCATAGTTGTTTAACTCAGGAATTGTAATGTTAATTAATAAAGATAATAAATTGTTATTAATAATTATTTCTTAATTTCTTTGGGTTTATTATAAGCAGACAGTTATATAAAACAGGTAGGCTAACGTTACTTTAGTAGGATTTGTATATTTTATTTTGATTTGTTCAAATTAAATTAATAAATGACATGTTTTGTCATAATTTTACATTTAAAGCAAAATATTAAACATTACAAACACGCGTATCCAGAGCACGTGCTCTTCTGCAATGCCCAAATGCATTCTGCTGTTTCTGCTGTTTCAGACACTCCCATCTCTGGAATAGCCTGCATCATTTTAATCCCGTCTGAATTGGTACATAAAATCACAGACGTCCTGGGGGACACGTTGAAACTCAAACGTTGTTTGGAAAACTAATCCCGTCCGAATAGTGCTATATTTAATAATGAGTATTAGGTGGTCCGTGAAAATTCTTGATGACAAATAGTGGTCCACACACACAAAACGTTTGAACACCCCTGCTCTAACAGCAACATTACACACTAGCTAAAGTTTGAAAATGGGATCAGGAAGAAAGTGACCTTAAATTAATTCTCACATAAACATGGTTTCCTGGACAGGGATTAGCTCAAGCCAGAACTAGGTCTTAGTTTAATTAGTAATTATAACTAGTTTTAACAAACATGCCTTACTAAAAACTAGGGATGCATGATCTTGATTTTTCATGGCTGATTCTGATACCGAATTTTTTTACATTCTTATCAAGCAACAAACAAGAAAGAATGAAATATACATAAACAATATGGTATTTAACAGGCTAAACTGGGTTTTAGCTATTGAAAACTATAACTAAACCATCAGGTTTTTTTATTTTATTTTACCTTTTATTTTAACGCAAAATACAAGGCGACATAAAACTACACATGACATACCGACATTCAAGTACAAAATCATATAAAACATACAGATATAATTAAATGACAGTGCAAGAAAAAAATAATATCAACATGTACATCGGTCCATCAGTAAATTTGAAAGCAAAACTTTAAAAGTTCTGATCGAAACAAAGGATTCTAATTTGAGAGACTTTTGTTAAATGTTTCAATCATTGGCAGCAGAAAATTCAAAAGAAGAACAGCCAAAGGAGGTACGTACTTTTGTAGGGACCAAAGAGATGTATTTACTCGAGCGCAGGTTAAATCCCGGCACTGATATGGTTATTAAAGTACTTGGGTAAGATGGTGTTTTTAGGGGTCAAGCACCGAAGGTGCTGAGACACCTATTGTTTCTGTTAGTATTATTATTATTATTATTTTTCCCCAATGGGAGTCTATGGCAGCCCTATGAACCGTACATAGGAAAATGATGAAATTTGGCACAGATGTAGAGGTGGTCATAAATAGTCATGTGACCAAAAATGGGGTCTTTAGCAGTAACTCTATAGCGCCACCAGTAGTCCAAAAATTCAATGTTCAAACTGTTATAATTGGTGAACTATTTGATCTATGAAAATTCTACTTAGTACACGTGATTGCTCTCATCCTGCTTATTGAATTTGATAATTTACAGTAAGACTCCACCCATTACAGTAGCGGCCATTTTGAAATGTACAGTATTTCGTTTTTTCGCTACTCCTCCTTCAAATGTGGTTCAATTCTTATGAGATTTGGCACAGATGATCTTTGGAGTGAGCCGCATAAAAATGACCGAACAGAATTTTGATTTTTATCTTTGTTCAAAAGTAATAAATGCGCAAACTTAACGAGGTTGACGCAAAAATGGTTCTGAAGCTGTAGCTCAGTCATTCTTTGATCAATTGCAATGAAATTTGGTACACTTCATGTGGACCATGAACTTGGGGTCCATGACAAATTTGGTGACAGCGCCACCTATGGGTCATGAGATAATAAAATAGGCTATTTTTGCCCATAACTTCTGAACTGTTTGTCAGAAAATTATGATCTTGATGTCTATGGATTGCTCACTTCATGCCGCATCTGTCGATGTGAATTATGCCGTGTTTGACCAAACCGCCTGTCCGCCATTTTGAAATTTCAAATAAAATTTTATATTTTTTGAACTATTGGACATTTCCGCGCAAAAAATGGTAAGGACCTTCGACATGATATCCTGAAGGTACCTGGGAAATCAGAGTACAGCGCCACCTAGGGTTTATAAACTATAACAGTTCTTATTGAACTGCTTATAACTTCTGAATACATTGTCTGATATACATTTTCTTTGTGAAATTGTATTCACTGTTTTATGCTGATCGCAACGATACCTTGTTTGTAATTTTCCAACATTATGTTCAGGTGTTATTGTAAGGCATATGGTAAATGATTTTTTCGCAACTCCTTTTACTAATTTTGTGTATTTTATGTCAGGTTCTGCTCGTATAATGTTTGGAGCAATCCGCACAGATGTGACCGAACAGATTTTTGATATTCTGTTCGCTTTCTTAGAAATACCACTCTAAAGTTTACCGTGCCTGTGACGTTGTCTATTTGTCATAGTAATAAATTAATGTGACTGTATATTACATTGTATAGCATCACTATACATAATGGTCTGCTTGTCTTCAATTTCACTTGAACTCATGTACATTGTATTTCTGTTATTTCTACTTCTGCTGTGTCAATTCTGCATCTTTGGTGATTGACATGTTAATCCTTTCAGCTCTCTAATCTCTTGTCTGCTGCCTCATGAACTGTGTCAACTGAGTGGCGCATCTAGTTAAACCACATGCATTGAGATTCTGAGTTCCTGGGTTCGAATCCCACCTGAGTCGTGACGTTTTGTTCTTCCTCATCAATTCTTGTCAACCTGTCTGTAGTTCACATGTGTTCTATTTTTCCATGTGTGCTGTTGTTGCTCTGCATTGTGGTGCTTCTGCTGTGTCTTTCCTACATCTTTGGTGATTGACATATGTTAATCCTTTCAGCTCTCTAATCTCTTGTCTGCTGCCTCATAAACTGTGTCAACTGAGTGGCGCATCTAGTTAAACCACATGCATTGAGATTCTGAGTTCCCGGGTTCGAATCCCACCTGAGTCATGACGTTTTGTTCTTCCTCATCAATTCTTCTCAACCTGTCTGTAGTTCAAATGTGTTCTATTTTTCCATGTTTGCTGTTGTTGCTCTGCATTGTGGTGCTTCTGTTGTGTCTTTCCTGCATCTTTGGTGATTGACATATGTTAATCCTTTCAGCTCTCTAATCTCTTGTCTGCTGCCTCATGAACTGTGTCAACTGAGTGGCGCATCTAGTTAAACCACATGCATTGAGATTCTGAGTTCCTGGGTTCGAATCCCACCTGAATCATGATGTTTTGTTCTTCCTCATCAATTCTTCTCAACCTGTCTGTAGTTCACATGTGTTCTATTTTTCCATGTTTGCTGTTGTTGCTCTGCATTGTGGTGGTTCTTGCTGTGCTTTGTGTGCTTGCTGTGCTTTGTGTGCTTGCTGTGCTTTGTGTGCTTGCTGTGCTTTGTGTGCTTGCTGTGCTTTGTGAGCTTGCTGTGCTTTGTGTGCTGGTTGTGCTTTGTGAGCTTGCTGTGCTTTGTGTGCTTTGTGAGCTTGCTATGCTTTGTGTGCTTGCTGTGCTTTGTGTGCTTGCTGTGCTTTGTGAGCTTGCTGTGCTTTGTGTGCCTGCTGTGATTTGTGTGCTTGCTGTGCTTTGTGTGCTTGCTGTGCATTGTGAGCTTGCTGTGCTTTGTGTGCTTGCTGTGCTTTGTGTGCATTGCGCCGAAGGTGCTTGACCCCGTGTTGCTGCTTGCAGCTATATTGTTTAGTATGGATTTATAAATTAACTGATACCAGTGAGTTAGGCATTGATTGTATAACGAAGGCCATCCAACTAATGAGTAAAGAGTGCAGTGGTGTGTGTTATATGGAGCTTTAGTAATAAAGCGAATAGCACTATGATAGACAACGTCCAACTTCTTAAGTAGGAAGTTAGAAGCATTCCTATAGATAACGTCGCTAAAATCTAGCATTGGGATGATTGTCATTTTAACAAGGGCCTGTTTTGCAGAAAAGGTAAATGAAGATTTATTTTGAAATAAAAACCCAATCCTGGACTTGATCTTAGACTGGAGATGGTTTATGTGGGTTTTAAAGGAGAGCGAGGTGTCTAACCAGACCCCTAGATATTTGTATTTATCCACGTATTCCAGTGTATTCTAGATAACATTCAGCCCCACCAAATTTTTGCTAGCATTTCAATTTTACCTATTGTTCATAACTGACCAGCACAAATATAAATTATAACAATTGGTGAGTCTGATAAAGATAGATTTTATCCAAATTATATACATTTTTCTATATATTTAAAAAAGTATCAAAATTATAATAAAATCTGTATTGTATACAGTAGGATTGCAGAACTTGCCATCAGCATGTATTTTAAGTTGTGTGTGTGTGTGTGTGTGTGTGTGTGTGTGTGTGTGTGTGTGTGTGTGTGTGTGTGTGTGTGTGTGTGTGTGTGTGTGTGAGACAGAGATGTTCAGTGTGTGAAAGAGACCGAGTACATGTTCAGTACTGCATGGCATAATAATGAAATACATCTCCAGTCCTTTCATTAATTTCAGGAAGCCTCTAGTCTACTGTCCTTGGTTTCAGGTAAGCTAAAGCTTCTGATTTGCAAACAGTTGGAGAGTTTTTTAATGAATTGATCATAATGTGTGCCGGGCATCCAAGTGAATGACATCAGAGGAGCGCAAGAGCGAATTTGAAATCAATGTTATCTGAACCCAAAAGCGAAAAGTTAACTGTGGGAGTAATGCTGCACATGAACCGTTTAGAGAGCACATACCACTAGGGCTGAACGCTTTGACCTAAAATAAAAACCTCGGTTAATTTAACATTTGACATCGGTTACGATTAATGAGCGATTATTATTATTTTTTGCCTCATAGTTCGCTGGTAGGGTTTGTATTTTAAATATGCTCAGATATTAAAGGTGGCGTGGGATATATTTTTCTATTGAAAGGGCATTTGTTGTTATCTTTGTGATTTTAAAAGAATTAAGTGAAGAGGAAAGTATTTTGTGTGAAGATTATTTATTTAACATTTTGACTTCAACTCAGTGCTTTAAGTGGGCCGGAACGCCCCGGTACTCAGTACCGCCACTTCTAAAAATAGCCCTTGAGCGTACCACCACCTCTCCGTGCGCCCAGAACGTGCTTTTAGCGTACCGGAACGCTCATTTGCACATCTGTTCAAATCAGAGGTTTAATTGAATCCTTTGCGTCGCTGCGGCTTTTCAGGGCGCCCTTAATGTACGCTTCCTAATTCGTCCCACCGAGAGCAGAGACTACATTACCCATACACCCTTGCGTTTACAAGTTAAAAGCGCATGCGTCGGACGGTCAACAGTGTCAACGTGCTCTGGAGAGGTGTGTGAAACGCGCAACCATAGCTGCTCGGTTAAAATGAAAATACAATGAACACTTAATATGCCCTCCTTGTTTTAGACTCTGAGTAGTAAAAGAACACGGTCAGAATCAGGGGACTCGCTGGCTGACATTCCACCAAGCCAGAATGATAGCTGCAGGTCAGACGCAAGCCTTGTAGGTACGTGATAATCTCCGCTGTCGCGGCTGTCAGTTTGGTTCCCCTCGACGCAACTTCGGATTTCCTCAGGCGATGTGCAGAAAACATTCTTGAAATTGTAATAGACATTTAGTTTAATTGCTAAACTACAAGTGAGCGAAATTTAAATGAATTTGAACCACCTACACAGTAGTTTTACCACCCGCAAAATGGAAAACAATAGGACAAAATAAATTACTTTCGAGTTTAAAATGGCCAGTATTTTGTTATTCTTGAACCCATAGACATGGTCTTGGTGTCATTAAAAAAAAAAATTGTTAAGCTCTTTCTATCTGAACAACTAGTTTTAGCATTTAACCATGCTGAAAATGTTACTCACATATCTACCTTTTGCACATTTTATTTATGTTCAAAAGCTCTACAGTAGCTCTTTCTAATGGTATATTTTTTCAAAATCCTTTTGCACATTTTATTTATGTTCAAAAGCTCTACAGTAGCTCTTTCCTTTCCAATGGTATTTTTTCAAAATCCTTTTGCACATTTTATTTAAGTTCAGTGGCTATTTCTAGCTCAAGCAAATCCAGAAACTTATAAAAGGATTTATTATTTTTTACAAGGTCGTCTGTTGACTGCTGAATATAAAACCCCTTCAATATAGGAGTCGAGTCAGCAAAAAAAAAAAAAAGATTATATATATATATATATATATATATATATATATATATATATATATATATATATATAGAGAGAGAGAGAGAGAGAGAGAGAGAGAGTACCGGCACCTCTTTTGGGCCACTTAAAGCACTGCTTCAACTGAAATCAAAGCACGCATTGCTTGAAATGAAAACAGTCACATTTTAGTTTACTGTATACTGCAAGTTTCCTAAAGAAAAAGTAGAAAATAACTAACTAACAATTTTTAAGTCTAGTACTTCAGGGCTCCAGGCTAACTTTTTTATCATTAGGAGAACTGTACCCCCTGACTGAAAATTTAAGGAGCACAAGCAGAAAATTTAGAGCACAACTTAAATCAGCCTGCAATGCAATTATTTACATTTCCCCCCAAAATAACTGCATTACTGAAAAATACTAAATTTGTAATTTCAAACTTGACCATATGCAGTTGCTGCACATGTTATTATGCACAACTGATTCAATTCAATTCAATTTTATTTATATAGCGCTTTTCACAATTGGTGATTGTTTCAAAGCAGCTTTACATTAATAGAAGCAGTGGAAAGCACAGAAAAACGACAGATAGCACAACATAATACACGATAGCACAAGCAGCTAAATTTGATGCGGCTATGAATCAACATTATAAGCGTGCGTATTGCTAATGTAACGTAAAGAAGAGGGTGCTAAATTAAGCCCAAGATGAAACTTTCAGAATACGAACTTATGAACCAAAGAATTATACAACCCACATGACTAATTCTAGCCATAAGATACATATACAAGTAATATCCAGATAATGAGATGAGTGGCAGGATAATACACATTGTATCTTTTACACGTTTCTTGTCTTCTATTCAGTGTTCCTTAACTGGGCACTGCTATACAATACCTTTACTCTCATCTATAATGATTTGGTGTTAATGTAGATTAGAAGTTCTCCCGTTCTCTCTCTCTCTCTCATCTCTGCCATGTCTAATTAAACATGCTACGCAGTGGTTCTGAGGCATGTGTTGACTTTTCTCGGGCTGCGTAGACTCATCGGTAGATTCAACTGAGCGCAAGGTGACATAAAACTTTTACGCGTCTTGCAAATTTGCGGTAAAAACTCGTTCACGCATTCCGTAGTTTTATCACGCGGCCTGCACATGCGCGACTACTTCGTATTTCTTTGGCACTAAATTATCTGCTCAGTTAACACAGTGTTTGAGTTCTCCTCCATGTGTCTCTATGCAACTGACTGGTTGGGGTGGAGCCACGTAACCTCACACGCAGTAGTATAAAGGGAAAGTATTAACAGGATTAAAAACCGAAATAACCGACATGATAAAATAGGGTCGGTTAACGTTTCTGAATTTCGGTTTCGGTTATTTTTCGATTAATCGTGCAGCCCTACATCCCACACACATTGGATCTTGCCATGGCATGGGTCGGTATGAGATTTTGGCGGTATGATAACCTTAAGCAAAAATAACACTAAAATGAAGCATTTAAGTATTTATATTCTTTCAAAAACACATTTTTGTAATTTATATTCAATGTAAACATCAAATCAATTACATGGCTTAATGAATTAATTCATTGTGTGTAAACACAGCTCATACCTTGGAAACAGTATCACACAAAAGGTTTTGAAAACTTGACTCCTTTAAAACCTTGTTATTCCTTGGAACCGGTAACCAGCCCATGCTTACATCTTGTCCTGTTTGACTAACACTAAACTGCAAGATGAACGAAATACATTTTGGGATGCTTTTCCTCTGCCTTTTCTCTGTTCAGTGAGCGTCAGGGAGACACAGCGGTTAAATTCACCATACCACACCTGATGTGCATTTTAAATAACATTTCCCAAAACCTGTCTAATGTTTAAACTGAACATATTAGTAAATGAGAATGGCGTCATTAGGGATGGGAATTGATAAGAATTTAACGATTCCGATTCCATTATCGATGTTGCTTATCGATCCGATTCCTTATCGATTCTCATTGGGTCGATAAGCAGAAAAACAGGGAATAAGCACAAATTTGTATGTTTGTATTAACTTGCTTTAATATCTGTATAGAAGACACAGAATAGAGTATACACACATTATGTGTAACCTCAGAACAAACTTAAAAGTAGGTGAGCTACTTCTTAAAGTAAAGTTCAGGGACCTATTTGCCTAGGGCAGTGTTTCTCAATCAGTATATATGTGATAGGACTAGGAATTAATAAAACAGAACTAGACTGACATAAAACATGCAACTTTTGGTCATGCATGCATTTGTTATTTTCTTTTGAAAAGACATGATGCTGGACATAATACAGTAAATTAACCTACCGAAATGCAGAGGCATTTACTGTGGCAAACGGATGCAAACCGTTTACCACAAACCTAGTCATTGCTCGGCAGAGGTGGACACTACTTGAGTATTTAGTTTCATTTTCCAAGCATCTGTGCTTTATCAGAGTGATGTCTTGGGAAAAATGTACTTTACTAAAAAATGTTCACTACATTCTAAGCATAGAATCATAATGTGTTTTCCTTTCATATTGCATATTAACATTTATTTAATACATAATCACATAAAAAACATTACTAGATTTTGAATGTACTTAAATATTAAATATAAACCAAAAAAAATTATAATATGATAATGATAATATGCTTTGGAATGTATGTTTTAAAAAAAAAACACTGATAAAATACAAATACTTGAAAATGTACTTTTAAGTAGAAATACTTTAGTGTCCGCCTCTGCTCCTTGGTGAAATTTGTTTATCCTCGCCTCTGTCATTTTGTTCATCCCTGCCTGTGTAAACGGAGTAGCTAGAGGTGCACGAGAGATACTTTCTGTAGCCTCTGAGCCAGTGTGAAAGCCAGCCAGACTGGCCGTCATCAATTTGATGGACAATGACAACGGAGATTATCCGTATAGTAAAAGTTTACATAATGAAATGGCGCTCACATTAACATTAGCACATTACCTTCGGCAATCAGCTCTGCTGGTGCTTGACTCGCTGGTGTTGTTGTGTAATAGTGTATCAAACACGCGACAGTCCTGCAACCTCCTGCAACGCGACCGTATTGTCGTATTTTCGCGTGAAATATAAGTTATTGATTCAACTGTTTCAGTGTTTCACGAAGCCTCGCTCTGCCCACCACTAAATATAACGAAACTTTGATGTATGTTAAAATATGTCAGTGCAAGGTGTTTTGAAATTAAAGCAGCTCAAACATGCATTTTAGTCTTGGACAAGGATAAGCCCTGTCCAGGAAACCACCTCTGACAGTGTAGAGATATTCTGACTAGAGTTGTAATCGGGCCTTAAAAGTTTGTCCCGAAAGGGCCTGAGCCCGATAGAATTCGGCCCAAACCCAAAAGTACATTTTGATTGACGGCTTTTTAAAAACCTGAACCCGTTTACAGCCCGAAAATTTCTTTGACCATAATTTGACCAGATTTTGTCAAGAATAAGTCATTTAGACGGGTTTAACATTATTTATTAGGCTACAGGGCAGGGCAGGCCACTTGGAAGTTGGAACAAAATAAACTGTTACATTGTAAAATCTTAGCACTCTAAATATGCCCAATACACCATATAAATAGGCAAACACGTGCATAATAATAATTTCTTAACAAATTAAATTAAGATAAATTCTAAATTAAGATGGGTATTTGGCAATACCAAAATAAGATGAAGGCTCTGCGGGATTTGCCTCGGCACTTCTCTCCAATACACTTACCCAGGGCTCGACATTAACAGGGTCCCCGTGGGTCCTTAAAAAGTCTTAAAACGTCTTAAATAAAAATTTCGATTTTTAAGGTCTTAAAATGTCTTAAAATCTGGAATTTCCACTAAGAAGGTCTTAAATTTATGTCAGACTCATCATCCAGTGTTTCCCATACATTGTTATATTTCATACATTTTCTATATGTATTTGTAGTATTATAATTGTAATATTTTAGTATTAATACGGCTTTATTCATTGTTTCGAGCGCTCAGCGGCCCCTCTCTCGTGTGCGCGTGCTTTCTCTCTCTCATCCTGCGTCGTGTAGCACCTCACACATGGCATGTGGGGGAAGGAATTAAAAGTTGGCAGTGTTTATTCTCTCATATTTTATATATACGCAATCTACAATAATACTTTTACTTTTAAAAGCGCTTATAACACAACAAGACGAGAAGAGCAACGGTAAAGCTCTGCACTGCATGAGACACACAGGTAATGTAGCCAAAATCACCTCATAATGTTATATCAGCTCTTAAATGTAAATATATGGTGATATTGTCAGAAGCGTTTAGCTATAAATCATGATTTAAGCATTAAGTAACGTGGTTGGATTAAACACGAGGGTCGTGTTATTGGGTCGTGTTTAGGCACTATTTTTTAGTCAGTAACCCTATTTATATACACAGGCTCTCAAGTCTCATGCATTGACCGTGAGACACACGCATTTCAGTCAGTTCACACGCCACACCTTGTATTTCTCACGCTGAGAAGTAAGAAATAAATTGTCCTGCTATATTCAATAAATGGACGAGGCGCATGGCAGTTCTGTCGAGTTCAGCTGCTTCCTTCGAGTTTTTTAAGTGTGTTTTCAACTTTACGCAGTGCCACAAAACCGACACGCAGATGACATCAGGTACCGCGAGAAATCTTGCGAAGGAGCCTGATTTCAAATCGCTCTCGCGTTACTCTGATGTCATCCACTTTTCGTTTTTTTTGCAGCGCCTAATGAAGTCGTTCACACAATGCATCCTACCAGGCAATCAAAAATAAACGAGAAGTTGTTTCTGGTGATGTTAATCCCGCTGCTAGCAAGTTCATTACTAACATGGATTTAACGGAGTGGAAGTTGGATGAGCAAGATCCGATGAATGCGGTAGATATAACCCATTTTTTAAGCATTTTGATTTTACGATTCCTGGACGAAATCATTGCGTTTGATCAAAGACAATGAAAGTTAATATTGGGGAATAAAGCCAAATTCGTGCAAAATTATTATTGATTCAGTCAAAAACTCTAGGGATGCACCGGTTGACCGGCCAGAGATCGGAACCGGCCAGTTTTTGCGCGATCGGCACCCGGCCGTTTTTTTTTTTTTTCGGCCGATTTTTCCGGAAGTGCACAGACTACATTTTTATCATTCACAAACATGTCTTTTGTGTAAAAGCATTTCGAAATCTGTGCGCATGACATTAAGATTGCAAACTGCAATGTATGTAAAGGACAAGTTAATCGCGGAGAAACAACAGGCAGGGCTCTCAAGTCTCACGCATTCACTCCATGATAGCAATAAGCTCCGGAACGGATCCACTCTGAAGCCGGCAGCTCCGGTCTGGATCCGTTGCAGATCCGCACCGGAGATACACGCATTTCAGTCAGTTTACACACTCACGAGTCACGCCTTGTATTTCTAAGAGACTGATAACTTTTCCTGCTATATACAATTAATGGACGAGGCGCAGGGAAGTTATCTTTCGAGTTTAGCTGTCTCGAGTTTTTCTCGCGCTGTCAATCACGTGGATGCGTGGCGCGTGCACGCACAGAGTGAAAGTTAGAAGAGCAAGATCCGATAAATGCTGTAAAAAATAAAAAGGTTTCTTGAATATAGCCAAATACGTGTTAAATGATGCTTGATTTATTAAAAAATTCTCCAACTGCCATTCAATATGAAGCTTTAGCTTACCTGACTCTAACGTAGAGGCTTCCTGAAATGAATGAAAGGACCAGAGATGTATTTCATTATTATTGCTATGTAGTACTGAACATGTGACCTTATCTCTCTCTTAAACACAGCTTAAAATATATGCTGAAGGCAAGTGCTGCATTCCTACTGTATATAATACAGATTTCATTTGAATTTTGCTACATTTGTATTTTTGAATATGTAGAGCAATTTATTTAATTTGGATACATTTGTTTGTCTTTTATCAGATTTACCAATTGTTATAATTTATATTTGTGCTGGTTAGTTATGAATAATAGGTAACATTGAACTGCTAGCAAAAAGTTACGAATTTGAACCCTAACAGATGTTATCTCACTCCAAACTTTTAAATAAAACCTGAGAGCCCTGCATTCACCACAACAAACTTGGTCAGACATTTAAGTTCATCACCTGATAGAACACAATAAGTATCAAAAGTCTGTTGATAATGCAAAACAGGCAAGACCTTCAACCCTTGCATATGTCCGAGTTGCATATGTCCATCGTTTATCAGACAAACACATTTTCGGATATTTTAGAAAATATTTTAGATCTTTCAGTTGATTAAATGTAATGTTACGGGGTCCACCCATAGTCCACGACCTTCAAGTCCAAAAAAAGTGTGTCCATCCTTTACAAATTAAATCCAAACGGCTCCAGGATGATAAACAAAGGTCTTCTGAGGGTAATCCGTGCGGTGTTGTTGTAGAAATATCCATATTTAAAAGTTTATTAACATAATTAACTACCTTCCGGTAGCGCCACCATCTTAGTCTCATCCGCATTCAGGATGAGAGCTTACGCAGCGTACGGAGGTTTCTCTGCTGCTGCTCTGTGCCCCCGCCCTCCGAATTTGTCATACGTCACTAAGAAAAGTGCGTACACTACGCTAATACGTGTCGCGCTGAACATTTTCCTGTTTTTTATGATAAAGTCTTACATTTTTATTTTAGAGGACTTAAAAAGGTCTTAAAAGTCATTAAATTTGCTGTTAAAAAATGTGCAGATACCCTGCATTAAGGCTTGTCCGCTTGTCCGGGACAAGTGGATTTTTGGTAGGACAAGTGTAAGAGAAAATTAGTTGTCCGACTGGACAAGTTAAATTTCAAACAAAATAAAATGTCATGTTACTTAATGTTATGTGCCGTAAATGACAGAGCAGAACGCGCAGCGCAAACACCAAGCGGAATATTGAACAGAGAGCGCAGCGCGCCACAAACACACACACACACACACACGTTTATACCTTACTGTTATTGTTCCTAAACAAGCTGTGCGCGCATGAAACCTGTTGCCGAACACAGAGGGGCAGGACGGCATATTTTCTGCCTTTTTGGCAGCTGCAACTAGAAGTTATTAAAACGAGGCAAAAAGACAGGAGTGGAGAGTGATGTTTCGTATTTTTCTCTTCTAAAGTTCGATAAAAACACATGGGCTTAAAATCTTGTTTAAGAATCTGTTTTATAATGAGAGCCTCTCTTCCAGCGTGCCTATGTGTGTGTGCCCGCCACGCGGCAGCCGATTTGAATCTGACAGAGTTTGTCACTGTACTTTCAAAAATCCCACAGGGTAAATGCTAGGATTAAGATTGGTTTTATGTATAACAGATAATCTAGATACATTTACCCTAATAAGTTTTTTATAACATGGTAATGTTTTAATGTTTTGCTTTAGTGTTTTAATGGGACACCGCAGAACTTTTTGACCACTAGGGGGCGCTAGACATGTATTTTTCACGCCTAGCACCCCTAGAGGCCACAAGCGCCGCAGCACTGTCGCAAAGGAAAAGAACTGGCGAACCTTAAAACTTAAAACTAAACTAAAAACTAAACCTTTAAAACGCCAAACGATCAACATTTTGAGGCATCAGGGAGAAACGCAGTCATGTTACAACTTTCTGATGAGGAACTCAATCTGAAGGTTGCAGCCTCCGGATGTCGTATTTCTAAGCTGCATACGTCATCAAGACTGTCTCATTTCAGAATATTAACAATTATAAAGTTGACTATTATACTTAGTTAATCGTAAATTGTTGCAGTATGCGTATGACTTGCGAATGTAATGCTCAGTTTACCTTAATAAACCAAGCTTGATGACGTATGCAGCCTGCATACAGTATTTGACCTCCGGAGGCTGCAGCCTTCCAGTTGAGAAACGACCAGAAGTATTTCCTTGCCTTTTTCGAAACAAATATTGTTGCGTCATCCCTCTCTCCCTCGCCACCAGGATTTTCCGCAATGGCGCTCGTTTTTCCTCTCTTTTGTGTGAAAGTTGTCGCTCCAAATCCAATTAAACCGATGTGTTTAGGTCTGCCGCTTTGTAATAGGTCACGCGAATGACAGTGGAACGCAGCAAATGAGGAAGAGAGAAGAGAGAAACACTTGGATCTGATTGGTGAATGAATAGGGTTTGGTTTTACACTGTGTGAGTTTGAGCAAGTTTGACTGACTGCTATAGCATCTTGGATTGTAATGTAAATACCATAGAGTGACAGTAAAAGAAAGGTAAATACGTGAACACGTGAATGCAGCATCTGAATACAGGGAACTATATGCAAGATAATCGCCGTCATTTATAAAGAAGATCGCATTTATGTATGAGTCAAGATCATGAGTTTATATAAAAAATTGCCTTAAAGGGGATTTGAACCCGGGTGGCCCATGTCATAGGTTCGTGCTACTGTTGAAGTGATGATCAAATATGCTTGGAAGCATGTTTAACTCTTTCCCAGTCAGTGTTTTTTTTTTTAAGTTGCCCCCCAGTTTTAGTTTAATGCCTTACAGAAAAATTATCTTCTTTAAATAAACATAAATTAAGAAAAAAGAACAGAACAGACCATCCGCTTTCCAACAACAACAACAAAAAAATAAATGTTTCATCCTACCTTCATTTGTTCTCTTATCAGTTATCACTAGGGTTGGGTACCGAAACGCGGTGCCATTATGGCACCGAAGCCTATATGGGCGGTACCTACCGGACCGAATCAGAACACAGATTTCGGTGCCTCATTTCGGTGCCTCTTAATGCATGAACGGTTGACTGAAGTATTTTGCTCTCTGTAGCGCAAAAAGCATAATCACACAAGCACAGCACAATCGCTAGTTAAATTATACTGCACGCATATGGTGTAAATAATTTCCTCACTTACAAAATTCACGTGAATGTGAAAGTCTGAAAGATTTGATAATACAGAGGATTCAAGTTTGATTTCTTCGGTTAACTTATTATTGTAGTTTTATATTGATAAAAAAACGGAAACCAATCATTTGTTTTGAAAAATCTAAGGATCTTGGATTTATTTATGTTATAGGGCGGGTAAAATGTTTTCCGTCTATTCGTTTTTGTTAAACGTTTGGTTTAATATAAGCGAGTCATTTTACATTTTTATTGTTGTTCTGTTTTAATAAAAAAATAATGAACAAATAAGCATTCGTAGTAATGAAAATCATGTCAATTAAATATTTCATTTATTTGTGTTTTAACGCAGATACCATCCGTCGAATTCATTTTATTAATAAACAAGCAATATAAGCAAGTTTGTCATTGGAGCTACTTGGAGTTGAGTTTTTCGTTAGAGTAATAATGAACAAACATTTTAAAAATTAATTTAATTAATAAATGGAAATATTAAATAATCTAATGTTAAAGATTAAATAGCCAACTTTTAAACTTCTTTGCCAAAAATATTTTCATTTAAAACATGCGCTGTGTTTAATAAGTTTAAAATGTGAAAAAATCCTCATCTGCACATCCCTAGTAATACAAATCGAACAAATTTTGTAAGAATATATGTCCAGGTTATTTTTATATTCTGACTTAAAAGAACAATTTGGAAAATAAGATCCTCAGAGGAGCGCGTGAATGCCGCAATTGATCTGACGGCAGCTTATTTTATATTTTATATGGTAACATTCCTAATGTTTTATTAGTACTTCGGCTGATATTGGCCTGAGATGGGCCGCGGCAGTCACGAGTGTCAAGTTCATCGGAGACAAGCAGAAAGCGTCCAAACGTGAATGGTTTTACAAGCCGATAAGAAAATATTTTGGGTGAATTCCAAATACCGTTTTGCGCCATTGAAGGGCACTTCACGAAGAGGATTTCGCATGAACAGTCGATCCAAATAAAGAGAAAAATATGCTGTATTTTATTGCTCTATTTGCCAAGTGTGTTTAATTAGCCACACTATGAGACACAATTGCGCAACTTTCTCTAGAGTTCAAGAGATCTGATCTTCGAAGGGAATAGGACATAAGGAGCATCACTTTCAATTAGAACTCGCCCTTTATCTTTTTGTGAGCAGCAGCCACGTAGGCTTTAACCAATCATTAAACAGATTATTAACAACCAATCATAGAACATTTTTCTGAGCTCAAAGTGGAGTGTTGAGAAGATTTAATTTATTTCACAAATCACAAATTTCATAAAGAAATCAAGAATGCAGGTCTTAAAAGATGATGGTGCTTTAGGCAAATCATTCATAAACAAATGACAAACAGAGAAGAATTTTCATTGTGTTTATGCTGTACTTTCATCTACCATCTTTCTGTGACTCTTTTTTTCAAAGTACCGCTTTAGGCACCGTTTAGGCACCGGAACCGTTTTAAAAGTATCGATTTGGCACCGGTATCGAAAAAACCCAAACAATACCCATCCCTAGTTATCACCTCTGAAATTTTCAGCTAAAAGCGGAGATAATTAAATTTTTGTGAAGAACTTTTGTAAGAGATCAATTCCATAGCCATCAAAACTTACACGTCACGCTAAATCCACCACAACGCTGTTATGTCGAGTGAATGTGTCAGTGTTTAAGTTGTGTAAGATTGCCATCTAGTGGATAATAGTGGAAATATCAATTTAAGACAAAAACAACCCAGAGAACGTTTTCTCTTTATTGACGAAATGACTCAACAATATTTATTGACATTTATCTGGATATCGCCATAATTGTGCAAATGTAGAAAAATTAAAAAATGATTAAAGACTGTGGTGTTTATTTTCATAAATACTGTAAGTACGCAGCAACAGTGGCGCAGTGATACTTATGTAATGCGGTCTGAACCGTGGGTTTACTGGGGTATTTTATCATGGCTTAGAACGCGTTTCAACCAATCAGAATGAAGAACCAGAACGAGCCGTTTTATAATAGAGATTTAATGTGCCACCCCAGAGTAACTGCTGGCCCCTGCCTGGCTACCCCTACACTGAAAAAAATTATTCATTCAATTTAATCAATTTTTTAAGGTAAGCGGTTGCAATCAATTTATTTAAGCTACATTTAAACAAAAAAATTTTTGTTGAACTTAATACATTTTTTTTAGTTTCCCTAGTATAAAAAAGCTTAGTAATTTCAGCCCTATTTAATTATGCTACATTCTCGTATATTATTTATTTATGACTGATGAAAAATTATTAATTGAATTTACAATTTTTTTTTAAGGTAAGTGGTTGCAATCAATTTATTTTAGCTACATTTAAATAAACACATTTCATTGACTAACTTTCAACATTTTTAAGGAAATTGTTTGCAATCACAAACCTTAAAAACAATATATAAAAATGACCCTTAAATGGCTTTGCAAATACACCAAGTGGTAAGTTTAATGTTATTTTTTTAATGTCAGCAAATGTAGTGCATGTTCAATAACAATTTCTTTGTGTGTACAAGTGTTTAAAACAAGTGCTCACTGCACATTCACAAAATATAAAATAAAAAAAACACAGATGGAAAGAGGCCACAATGTTTGTGAATCAATGAAACAGCACAAAAGTCAAAAACAGTAGTGCTGACTTCACACATTGCACAATAATTATTTAAAAAAAAGTGTTACCTTTTTACAGACAACAGTTATGAATCATTAAAAGCATTATTAAAATGTTTAAAACTACTGATTCCCAGGTCTTAAATGAAAAACAGAGCAGACTGTGACATCTGGACTAACATTTCATGCTGAGCATGCACATACATGTCTGCTATAAAATTTCAGTATTAAAGGTGCAGTGTGTAATTTTTAGAAGGATCTTTTGACAGAAATGCAAAATAATATACAAAACTATATTATCAGGGGTGTATAAAGACCTTTCATAATGAACCGTTATGTGTTTATTGCCTTAGAACAAGACCTTTTTATCTACATACACGAGGGTCCCCTTACATGGAGGTTGCCATTTTGTGCTGCCATTTTTTTACAGAAGCCCTTAAAGGACAATTTTCTGCTAAGTTGTCTCCAACGATGACATGTTTGTCCTTCTCTATGCGTTTCAAAAGCGAGGGGTGAGCCGTGGACTAAGCCGTTGGTTGCAACTCGCAACCTCACCACTAGATGCCGCTAAAATTTACACACTGCACCTTTAAAACGTTTTTCAGTCCTTGAATTTTTGGGGAGAGCTTTAGAATCCATCTGCATAATGAATTTCTACAAAATTTCAAAAAAGTAGTATTTTAGTTCTTTGGGGTACGCCAAATTAAGCACATAGATTGTACCCAGCATCAATGCAGGCTTGTGCCACAGATTTGAGCTGCTCAAGAATCATCACTCCAACAACGATTCCAATATCGTCATAGTCGCCAAGAACACCTTCTTTCTTTTTGATTACACATATGCCCATGGTGATGTTTTCCGGGTCTTTCAATAAGTCATCTTGTTGACTGTCCTACATTTAAATAAAAATAAGCTGTTATTAGAGATTGTTCTCATTCATAACACTTTGGCAAGTCTACAGGCAAGGGTAATTACAAAAACTATGACACCCCTGTTGCCCATATATTATACAGTGCCCTCCATTAATATTGGGACAGAGTGCACACTTTGAGCTGTATTTAGAGGGTATTCACAAATTCCAATTTGTCTTTAGGATTTAGGAATTACAGTCGTTTAAATGGGCCAAACGTAATGGGACAGTTGATTTAAAAGCTGTAATGGACATGAATTTGTTAAATAATTTCCTCATATATGAAGCATGTTGTGGTCTGAAGTTGAAGTTTGGTATTTGGATGCTGTGGCTGTGAACACACATCATGTACACAATTCATGTCCATAAAACAGCTTTTAAGCGAACTGTCCCATTATATTTGGACCTGAGTGAACACTGACGTCCGCTCTCTGGTTCTCACGTACCGAAGCTTCCTTAAGCAAACGTTCAAACAGGCGCTATCTTAACTAATCGACTGCCTATTTGAATATTATACATATATATTATCGACTGAACTAATCTTAAAACTACATCTTGTGACAAAGAAACGGTAATATTAAGAAACGGCCGTCCATTGAGTTGTTATGAGATTCAAAACAGCCGAGTGAAATCCGTGGCGGAAGAAAGTAGTTCCCAAACAAAGAGGCTTTTAAAATAACTCTGTTGTTTTTTTCTAGTTTTCGTTTTTCAAACGTCTGCCGTCGAACTGTTGTATAAAAGCAATTTCGCTCTCGGAGTCGTGTGATATTTGGTTAACTTATATTGTCACGGCTGGGATTGCCTCCGGCCCTCGGCCTGGAGGAGCTATCTTATAAACGGCGTATTTTAAGTATATAAAAATATTCACGGTAAAAAAAAAGGTGCTGTATTACATGAAATATTACTTACTGTGCAAATAGACCGACTGAGCAAAACTCCGGGGCTGAAATATCCCGTCTTCCTTTCCCACCGTCACCGTGAACCTGACTGGAAACTCCTTTTAGCGCCAGGGAAAATGTGCATTTGTGCGCATGCGCAAAGAACCAAACTATTTTTTAAAACTGAATTTAATTAATTCAAATTACTTGGATTTAAAGCACATGTAATTTGCTTAAAACCTATTAATATATACTAATTAAAATCAAAAACTTAAATAAAATAAGTAAAGCTAGCTAAATTGAATTATGCTTCATTTAATTGGGGCCATAATCATTTTTTTCAGTGTATGAAAAATCCCTGGCTCCGCCACTGATTAGCAAAACACAAAAAATATATTATAAATCTTTACCCGGACAAGTGACTTTTGTGCATGGACAAGTGAGACATAAATTTACTTCCTCAAGTTAATGTCAAGCCCTGACTTAACGTATAAATAAATACGCCAATAATAATAATAATAATAATTTCTAAACATATTAAATTAAGATTAATTCTAAATCAAGATGGGTATTTGGCGTTAACAAAATTAAGATAAAAACTCCGCGGGATTTGCTTCGGCACTTCTCTCCAATACACTTAACATATAAATAGGCAAACACGCCAATAATAATAATAATAATTTCTTAAAAAATTAAATAAAGATACATTCTAAATTAAGGTTGGTATTTGGCATTAACGAAATTAAAATAAAGACTCCACAGGATTTCACTTCTCTCCACAATCCAGCCTTTAAACTCAGTCTACATTATGTATTTAAGACTCAATTAATATTAAGTTGTTATTTGAAAAACCTTTACTCACCAATATTACATGTTTTTGTGTAGAAAAATGATTGAATCCACTGTAGAAGGCTTTAGCGCGGTTCTGCGCTCACTGATGGTGCGTCCAGCAGCACTGAACACCCTTTCACTCAATTCCCTGTCATTTTGCTGTCGTACTTTAAAAGGATGTCGCATTTCTTGCATTTTACATAACCCACTGGCTCATTATTCTCATTTTGAACATGGTCAAAACTTTTCCACACATCAGACTTAGCTTTACTTGCTGGTGCAACCAAAACGTAATCGCCAGAAGCAAGCCTCCGTTTCACCTCTTCAGCATCCATTTTCGCGTCTTTCTCGCGCTAATCGAAACGCATTACATGACCGCTCATTTCCAGCGCAAAGCCGGAGCGCAAGCCCGAACCCGACCCGAGCCCGTGTAAAATGTTAGAAATTACGGCCAAACCCGTCGGGTACCGACGGGTCCCGTCGGGTTCGGGCATAGATCTTCAGCTCTAATTCTGACAGATTGTATTTTCTGTTTAGTGCCCGATAACATTCTAGTTTACTTTGTTTTTTACTTTCATTATCCCAATAAATATTTAAAAAAGAAATTTAAGAGAGACACATTCTGTTTACACATGGACATGGTATTTATAGGGATAGTTCACTTTAAAATGAAAATTCAGTCACATTTGTGACCGAAAAATTAATCTTTGCGCCCTTAAAATACATTTGGGAGCATTTGTGCGACTGCCCATTTTGTTGTGGTGCGACTTGATTAGTTTGTGTATGCTGTGGGCTGTGAGCGGTTCAGTGTTCTCTTCAATGTTACATAACCAATCAAATTTGACCATTCATTTCTTGCATTTAATAAAGACCGAAGATAGGGTAATATGAGCGTCAATCATTCCTTGTTGCCGTGCTACGTTGGTACGCAAAGCGCAAAAATGTGAAAAGACCAACCGCGAATATGAAGAGAAAGTTTAAAGATTTATTTTGTAAGCCGACTACAGCAAATGTTACAACTGTAATTGATGACGATGATCCAGACTCAAATGCGACTCCACCACCGAAAAAGAAGGCTTAAAGCTGTAGTGGAGGATTTTCCAATTTTGGAAAAGAACGCCTTCTCCACTTTTTAAAAAAATGCAATTGCGCAACACTCCTGATTGACAACTAGGAGGACCAATAGTCTTGATGATCCACCCGGAAAAAGAAAATCCTCCGCAATACCTTTAACATTACACCTTTCGGAGAGAATGGCTTGAAGATTTTGAGGGGCTCTGCTATGAAATGGCTCGATTCACTGTAAATCCTGTGGACTGGAGGTTGCCGGTAAAGCATGTTCACCGTGGGTTCCACACAGTTTAAGCGCAAGACCTTGCTTAACCCCTTCAGACCCTGCATCCACTGGAATGGACATAACATGTTTTGTGGTTAAAAACAACAAAAAAGCTGATCAACTAATCAAAATAAGGCACACTGATTAAGCCATCTGAAAAAGCAGGTCAGACACAAGAAGTGCCATGACAAATTTATCTTCGACTGGCAGAATCTGGTGTCATTCGTGCCCTTTTTTTTTAAAAGACACACTATGCAGTTATTTTACCTTAATATAACAGCTTCAAAGTTATTTCAGTGGCAAACAAAGTCATAATAGGGCGAATCATCCTTCTGTTGAAGCTCGGGGAGGATGCCGCTAGCAAAACCGCCAATGCAAGCTTGAGAGAACCGCCCCTGACAAATCTCGCGAGAATCACGACTTGTTTTACGGCAACAACGTCACACACGTTAGGCTAGTTCGACTTCGTGTGGCGCTGCACACGGATGACGTCAAAGTATCGCGAGAATGATCCGAGACGGCTCTTTGACGTCATCTGGCTGTCGGCTCTTGCAGCGCTGCATGAAGTCGATCAAGCCTATAACAACAACTGCACACGCGAATTTGAGCCGTGAGGCTAAACGATTTAAAAGTTAAGAAAACGCGTTCGGAAGAGAGTAGGAAAGGGAAAAGAGAATCTTACCACGTTACCCCTCGTTCAGACAGCCAACGACAAGCAGTAGCAGAGCGACGCAATCTCATTCATTTCAATGGAAACCTGGCGACTTCCGGCGACACGAGCGACAGTGACCGTTGGCGACCGTATGGACGTGTCCAGCGACGCGAGAAAGTAAAAAAAAAGTTTAACTTTATGCAAATGTCAAGCGACTTTCGGGAGCGACTACCAATGAGAACAAAGCAGTGGAGTTCACATCATCCTTCTCTCGTCAGTTACTGGCGTGGATGGTACTCATTTGTTTATGACAAGCAAATTTAGAAACGCCTCATTGAAAGAGACAAGCGACACACAGCGATAATGTCGCTGGCTGTCTGAACGAGGAGTTAGGAACCGGACAAGAGTCCCACTCAGTCAGGTTTTTACTCGTTGGCGTGAGCTAAAAGACAGCACTGGATGGGATGCTGATATGGCGATCTTGTTGTTGGATTAGTAAGTAAATCTCTCATTTGTACACTTGTTTGCGGTCTATGTTGTATATTGTTGCGCTTGCTTGTAGTATGTCATGCGATTATCATGACAACACTTGTCAATATCTCACATAATTATCAGGACAAAAATAAGCCTAGAGGTTGTAAATAGTGTAAACATGCACAATTTGCAAACTATTATGATAAATAGCAATAATCAAGTATAGTGACATTATAACGAATAACGTTATGAAATAATGCAACGTACACAATTAACTTTGTCATGGCATTTTGTAATGTTTACTTGTGATTTAGCTGCAATCATGTAAAAACGTTATAAGCTAGCAAACGCGGTAATTTATTATTATGCACTCTACACTTGGAATAAACTTCTTATTATCCTATTAACATCATCTGTAGTTAAGTAGACTATGTAGCCTAATATTTGTATGAAATTGTGAAACATTACCTGGTCATTATCTTCGGAGTACTAGAGTGGGAAATTACGACAGTTGCAAGTATTCTCCAGCGACTCTAGGGGTCGCTGTTTGACAAAAACGCAGAAACTGCATAGAACAGCTTTAACGTTCCTGAGAATAAAATCACCTATAACCAGGGCACTTTTAACCGGCGTTTCAGCTGGTGTGCTGCTAAGGGGGGGAAATTTGTTAGAAATAATGACAGGAGCGTGTGGTGGGTGCCGAATGCGACTAATGCCACCTGACAGTCACCCAGTTAGTCAGCCACCTTGACTCTGATGTCGGAACCAAGCCATGCGCATTACCCTTAACACTAGGCGCATCTGAAACAGTGTCTGTAACATTAACATTAGCGGCCTCGCTATCCTCAACTAGTGTTCGGATGCGCGCTTTTAGTTCTGCAACTTTCTCTGTCAGCCTTACTACTTCGTTACACTTGGCGCATGTAAAACCCTCTTTGCTGATGGAAGAAGCCAGACTATATATGTGGCATGGAATTCATGTTACAATAACAAGTTGAGTCTTACCGCTTTCATGCCGAGTGGTGGAGTCTCCGTTCACCAGAACATGGTCCATGAAGCTGCATTGCATGGGGGGGAGGTCCTTTCTTGCTCCATTTGCTTGCTGAGGTCTGGGGCCAGGGTGATGTTAGGCACGCTGTGCAGTAGGGCTGTGCAAAAAATTGTCTGCGATTCTCATGTGCGTTTCATCAGTAAAGCCGGCTCCTTGATTAGTAGTAAAACGGCATCAGCTGCTTTCAGATGAAGCCGCATTTACAACACAGAGCCGCAGTTCACAGAAAAGCCTACTGTGCAGCATGTTGGATCTGCGATACCCGTGCAGCAGCTCCTAACAACTTCCCTCTCTGGTGAGCACAGGTCTGAAAAACATATGTTGGATAATCCGCCATTAGATTGGCCAAGGTATGGTGATTCACAGTAAACAGATGGTAAACAATGCTTACGTTAGCCAGCACCGTTTAGTGATGCTAGCAGGCTGTATGCTAAGACAGGTTGTTACTAGTAATAGATCGTTTTGCTTAGTAATTCTATTCTAAAACTTCAAGGTAAGGTATTCCTGGGTTAAATTAATATGTTGTATTAAACAGATAGGAAAAAGATCGTAAAAAGAGGATTTAGATGATAAAACGAGGATTTAGATAATAAAAATGTTACATTCTTTTTTTCATTTACACTATACAGATGTTGTCTCATGTTTTTAGTTGCTGTCTGGGTTTTATTTGTTTTCTCTCAATTAGGTTTATTGGGAGCATGGTTGAATGTTTTTTGGTTTTGTTTATTGCGAGGTCTTAAGTTACTGTTTTCTCCTTTGTGTAGGCAGAAGAACGTCACGGGAATGTGGAGGAACGTCTCCGACAAATGGAGGCTCAGCTGGAAGAGAAGAACCAGGAACTGCTCAGGGTACGATACTGCAGACCAGGGACAGTCAAACCCAATTTTGTTTTTGTTTAGTTGCCTCTAAAGTTTCATATTTCCTTTTTCAAAAAAGAAGCAAACATAAAACAACTGCATGCATGAGCTCACCATTGATTGGCATATAAAAGTGTGTGTCATCATTATTTACTCAATATTGCTCAGTCATACTTTTTTAGGAACATTTTTTAGAAAAGATGACAGAAAGACGACCATTTGGATGAACTGTGCCTTTGATTAATATTACTCGCTTGACATGATGTTTGATGTTTGAAGGCCCGTCAGCGTGAAAAGATGAACGAAGAGCACAATAAACGTCTCTCTGAGACTGTGGACAAGCTGCTGTCTGAATCCAATGAGAGACTGCAGCTGCACCTGAAGGAGCGCATGTCTGCGCTAGAAGATAAGGTATGGCACTCCAGTATACACAGCTTCTACATCTCCTAACCCGAGAGAGCTTCCTGAGAGCAGGCTGAATAGATGTCTGTACGTTAACGTAACATTATCAGTTATTTGCACGATACACAATAGCATACTAAACATACCTGGAAGGTTGAATAGGCAAAATTAACCGAACAACCCAATGAGCATAAAGTTTGCAGGCTCGTCATCATTACACATCACTGAATCCATTGAATTACATAAATACAGGAACCGCATATACCTGACTCTCGTGGCTGTAGATGTTAAGTTTTCTCTTGGTTCATATATGTCAAAGTTAATTTATACTGTGTAACAAGTCGCTCCTGGCTAGAAGTCGCAGGACCAGCCATCTTATGAAAACGTGCAACTTATAGTCCATAAAATACGGAATACGGATGCAGCTATAACATCCTCTCAGACGAGCTCTCATCCGTTGTTATTGTGGTTTCTGACATTTATTCATGTGAGACGGCAGACATGTTTGCTGTTTGATACACGTTTATTCTCCTGTCTCATGCAGAATGCTCTGATCCGTGATCTGGAACACACAAAGAAACTGATTGAAGAGGCTCATCAGGAGAAGGTCAGTGATTCTCGACCAGTTACTCTCAGATCATCTAATGTGTAGAGCATTTGTTTATAAAGTGTTTGTTTGTGTGTGACATCAGGAGGAGCTGCTCATTCAGATAGAGACCATAAGGGCTGAGAATGAGAGGGGCCGCAGCAGGAGCAACTCCATATTGCATCATGGGTAACTCAATATGTCTTTTTAAGGGTGCAAATGAGCATTGTCTTGTGCAGGGGTTGGACATTTCTTATCCTGAATGGGCACTGTCTGGCAATGTTTAGCCAACCTTATCAAAAATCTAATCCTGAATGTCATTTCCAAGCAATCCTGCAGCCTTTGATTAGATGTTTCAGGTGTGTTTGGTTAGGGTTGGAACTACACTTACAGGACAGCGGCTCTCCAGGACTAGAAATGCCCACCACTGGTCTAGTGTGTAGGCACCCTAATATACTTAGAATAATTATTTCTCCTGCTCGGTTCTTGTTGTGATGGATTGTTTTCGTATTCTGCAGACGTTCTCATGCGAGCGGCACACCAGATTTCAGGTACCCAGTGTCCGTGTCATCTGTGATGGACAGTCACTACAGTGGGGGCGCGCTGGTCCTCAGACGTCCCCAAAAAGGCAGAGTGTCTGCGCTTAGAGACGAACCCTCCAAGGTAAACGCAATGCCATCTGCTTTATCCGATTCAATTTAAAAACCGTCTCTCTTATTCTAAGGACTTGGACTGCGGGGTCCCGCAAGGGAGCTGCCTAGGACCACTTTTACACGCCATTTTTACAAATGATTTACCATTAGTTTTGTGTAAAGCTACTGTACAAATGTAAAGCTACTGTACAAATGTATGCTGATAATTCCACATTGCTGCAAAAACTGTCAGTAAACTGGATAAAAATAAATTAGTTGGTGCTGAACATCTCGAAAACCAAATCAGTTATCTTGGGATTGAGTCATAAGTTGTCATTAACACCAAAGATGAGTTTGAACTTGTCTGGCTAACCAATAGAACAGTACAATGACTGGGCACAATAATAGATAGTCAGCTGTCATGGGCAGAACATATTGATATCATAGTGAAGAAGATGGGTTGTGGTATCCCAATGGTAAGGAAATGTCTTTATGTCCCTACACACATGTTGGGATAGGTTGCTAAATTTTACCTCACCTGGATTATTGTGACCCTGTATGGTCATCTACATCTAAAGGTCAACAAAAGAAATTGCAAACTGCCCAAAACAGAGCTGCCAGGTTACTATTACATTGTCCCATAAGAACAAACACTATCAGTATGCACTGTCGACTCTCTTGGTTAACGGTGAAGAAAAGACAATACAATAAAAATTTTCGGTAAAACTGTCTTTTCTTTTCAACCAGTGTTATTATATAACCAAATTATTAGGTGTGATCAGGTTCATTATTATTTGACTAGGTCAGCTGATGATGGCCAGATGATATACCATGTGCAAATTCGACTGTCAGTCTGCTGCTCGTACTTAACTATGATCCAGACGATCTGCAATAGATCAAACATACCACTTCTTCTGAGTTTCTGATTCAGTATAAAGTTTCACCAATAAACAGTATTTAAGCAGGATAGGCAAGAATTATCTAGAAAGAACTTTGTTGCAAATTTGTTTAAACTGTCTTTGTATATCAATACATAAGTAAAATGTACGTACTCTGAAAAAGAGAGTATAAAAATCGAGTGTCTGTAGACCTCTCACCACTGTTTTTAACACAGCTAATTTTTCCATTCACTCCACCCCCTCCCTTCTGGGTTTCTTCTAAAGCCATGCCCCAAAACACATGAACGTGCGACACCGACAGCTTTGCTGGGAGAATGATTTACCTCAGACAAGCGGAGAGGAAGGAGCACGGTGCATGTAGTAACATCATGTCACAATCACATGTAATAATACACCTAACTTCATCACTAGGAATATAAACAGATAGGATGGCTTTTAGTACTCAATATTAAGCCAGTGTTTTGCATGGAAGAGTTTCCGTGAAGAAAGCATTGTTGACTCTGATGAGGACTACACTCCGCAGACAATACCGCTACCGCATCATCGACTCGAGGAAAAGCCAGCTAATATTTACTCTCGTTTGATTGCTTTGTTTATTCCTTTTTTTGCCTTGTTTGCCTTCGCTGACTGGATATGCAGGTACTGTGAGTTGTGAATGCACTTTCTCTGCCATACTTTTGCTCTTCCTAGAGTGCCTCGTGCACGTTCAAATCAATCGGGTGTGCGCATGTCTGGGCAGATCCCATAGCAACGGGTGGTGCCATGGTCACGAAAGAGAGTGATATTCGCGCAAGCTAATCATTTGTTTCGTCCCCGAATGGAAATAATTAACTGTGTTTAAAACAGTGGTGAGAGGTCTACAGACACTCCAGTTTTATACTCTCTTTTTCAGAGTACTTACATTTTAATTATGTATTTGTATATAAAGACAGTTTAAACAAATTTGTAAAAAAGTTTTTTAGATAATTCCTGCCTACCCTGCCTTTAAGAACATGAGCAATTTGGAAAGCTATAGGATGGGGGTAGTTTAAAAATATCTCGGGCGATCTCTCCTCTTCATTCACATCATACAGCACCACTATCGGTCACACACAAAATGTGTAGATGTATATTAAAGCACTAGAGTGTGCAACTGTCATCAGAGATCCACCTGAACTCTAGGTAGTGCTGCTGTTCCCCACATTTTCACCTGGTATACTGAATGCAAATTTCTCCAGGGCATTTGTTCTCAACTCAGCATTAGACTTTTCTTTCTCTTGATGATGGATAATAATATTGGTGGTGGTGCTCTTGTGCCAGGTGCAGACCCTGGATGAGCAGGAATGGGATCGTCTGCAGCAGGCCAATGTTCTGGCTAATGTGGCTCATGCGTTTGAAAGTGATATGGACGTGTCTGACCTAGAGGACGACAGCGACACCGTCTTCAGCTCCATGGACCTGTTGTCTCCTGCTGGACAGGCAGATGCTCAAACCCTCGCCCTGATGCTCCAGGACCAGCTGGATGCCATTAACAATGAGATACGGTACAAATCCAATCATCCTGCCTGTATCATGTGGAACCAATTGTTCCGGAACTAAGAAATGGTTTCTGCAGTGCAAAATCCCTTATTATAGAAATATAAATTAACCCTCTGGGGTCTAAGAGGTTTTTAGGGCCCTGGAGAAGTTTTGACCTGCACTGACATTTGTACTTTTTTCAGTTGCTTATAAACATATTAATTTCAAAAGTTTCATAACACTGTGTTCAGCACAAACTGGGCAATATTATAGGATCAACATGTACATGTTTGTATTTTGAGAGAAAAGTGCTTATGCGTGGTTTTTGAAAAAGCTAACGTTTTAAGGCACTGTTATAAGTCCACAAAACTCATTCTAAACATGTTTTCCCAAGACTTTTCCAAACACGCTTTTACGCAAGTAAATAAGGATTGAGATGTATTTTTTGCATTTGCATATTTTATTAGAATACCAAAAAGCGCGTCAAATTTCCTGACTCGTGTGTTTGTGTATGTGCGTGTGCGTCGTGTGTACTGTTTGACGGAAGGACAAAGAAAACACTCGCGTCTGCAGATAGTGACACACACACGCAAGTATAAAGATTAGGATTTAGATTTCATGTTTAGATGTCAAATAAGGATTTAGATGTCATGTTTGGTGCACTCGGATGAAACAACTCAGCATAACAAGGAATGGAGAGACTGGATTGTAGAATGCGTATTCATTGATTGCAGGAGGCACGAGTTATGTATATGGATGTCTCTACTCGTTCACTTCAATGGCGCGGGGGTGTGGCGATCTCATCTCATTACTGATTAACAGGTAACAGTAGAAAGACGGTACCTCTCCTTCCTTCTAATACAGTTAACACCGAATAACAATCTGTTTTCGATCTCACTTTCATCATTTTAAAAGCAGACATTCCAAGCATTATATAGACGGTTTCAGCAGTAACAACATAAACAAGCGGCTGTTGTGGTCTGCACGTAACTTGCTGTAAACTCCGCTAAGAATAAATAACAACAAAGTTCTATAACTGTAGTTTATTTATATAACAAGCAAATAGATTACCTAGGAAACCAAAACATTTGTTATTTTCGACGAGGCATTTGTTCAAGAGATCAGTTTAGCAACTAGTCAGACCATTAAAAAAACAAAACCGGAAGTAAAGTCCTGATCCATTACAGATGTGTATCGCGTCAGCGCACGTGCGTCCGATGAAACCGTCTATAGACGTTTATCTTTTGTTTTTATGACAAGTATTCATTAAGTTACAGTTAAATGTTCTGAAACGTTTCTGAAAGGACTTCACTGAGGGAGAGACAACAAAACGTGCATCATGTTTATTTTCTTAATTTTGCAAAAAGCATTTGCAAGCTGTCTGAAGCCTTGAGATGCATCTTTCTGGCAGGCATTGTCAATATACGCGCACAAAAAACATATTAAACAGCGTGTAACATTAAGATTTGTCATGTGCCTTCTTTTTGCTCAAATATTTACATCGCCATGGTCTTAAAGCAGGTGAAAATGAGAAACATTGGTGACGATGCAGCACATTGCGCTTTGCACATAAAATTTAAAAAAATTGCAGGGTTGACGTCAAGTAACAAGGTATCTCTCTCTCTCTCTCTCTCTATCTTTCTCTCTCTCTCTCTCTTTCTCTCTCTCTCTCTCTCTCTCTCTCTCTCTCTCTCTTTCTCTTTCTCTCTCTCTCTCTCTCTCTCTCTCTCCCTCAATCAACGAGGAAATCATGAATAGAAAGAGTGTTAAACTTCTTTTTAGTTACAATAATTAAATAAGCTAAGATACATTTTGAATGTCATGCAAAATTTTTTGGTTATAGCCCAGCCCTTAGCTATGTCATTGTCATTGTGAACTTGTTTTTGTTGATGGCATGATTGTTGTGAGCAGAATGATACAGGAGGAGAAGGAGAACACCACGCTGAGAGCTGAAGAGATAGAGAGTCGCGTGGGCAGCGGTGACGATCTGGGTGGACGTTTCCGCTCCATGAGCTCCCTCCAGCAGTCTTTCCATAGCTCTGGCCACATCGAGTCCTCACCCCCAGGCTCCGGTCACTCCACACCTCGCCGGCCTTCTTGCAGCCCAAGCAGAGAGGTGGACCGCATGGGAGTCATGACCCTGGTGAGCTCCCTTTCCTGCAGTGCCTTCACATCTATCATTCGTGTCCCAGCATTACTGCTCTGATCCATGTGTCATCTGGGTGTAGTGTTGTTCACGCTTCTCTAATTTTTTAATCTGTGATGGGTACCAGCCTGATTTTCTATGGTCCCTTGTCATTTGACATGACAGTGGGTATGTCTCAATCAGCTCCCTTGTTCAGTAGTCAGGGCACTGATCAGGGAGTCAGCCATTTTAAGGGCTGTCTCAATCCTCAATCGTAAAATCTTTCCAGTGCACTGGAACATTAGTTACCTAAAAATTCCCATAATGCAACGCAAAAACCAGTGAGCATCGATGGTCCCTATGTTCCCTTACCGGAAATCATGTGACCTTTTTGAAGCTCACTAACCGAAAATCACGTGATCCAACTCAATAAACTTTATGAAACATGACAGAACTTTTAAAAAGACAAACGTTTGTTTCAGTTCTAAATATAAACACACATTGCTACACTGTAAGGGACCACAATCTACTCATTATTAAAATAATAATATCTATTTAAAATTGTAAAAAAAATATGTATTTAAAATTAAGTAATTATATTCCCCAATTTTATGCACGATATGTAAGAGAATAATAACAGCGTTTTTCACAATTTACTGTTTAAAATTAAGTCAGAGAGATGTTGTTGAGTGATCACAACGCGACAGAAAAATAAGTTAACCGTGTCCAAAAGTGAGCTAGGGTCCTTACCAGTGCCCGAATTTGTGTACACGATATACTGATTCATGACCCCGGGAGCTAGGGAACGAATTGAGACACAGGTAGTATGTGATCCTTGCTTTCAAAAACAGGAAATGATCACTTCTGAACACTTCAAGCGCATTCAGTTAAACTGCTTGAACTTGCAACAAGCTGGATTTAAAATGTTTGATGGACAAAACTACTAGAAGGCCTGTCCCTAATATCAGCCTTGTTTCAGCGTCCAAATGGCTTAACTGTTTCCTCCATTTAGTAGTGTGCATGTGTTTGTGCAGAGGAAGTTTACTAAAACACATCCTGCTCTCTTCCTTTAATGTAAGGAAATAAGCGTTTAGAGAAAATTATGCCACTTCAATTGGTTGTTTACTCTGAATATACTTGTGGGTTGAGTTATTACAACAAACATTTTAACAGGCAATTCAGCAGCCAGTCTAATATCACTGTTCTCCAACAACTAAAGTGGCGATAATAATATGAACAAAAATACAAGTGACAGCAGTAAAGCAAAGATACAAATATTTTTCAAACATCTGATAACCGCAGCATTAAGGAAACCAAAAGGTAGTGAGAGTATAGGTGCAGTACACAGTGTAATTCAGCAGGTGTCATGTAACGCGTAAACATGTGCGTAACAGTACAGCATTTTCACAGCTGGTTTGAGAATACATTGTCTGACTGTAGTGAGTGCAAGAAAAAGACTCGTAATCATTTATCTTTGTATTCATTAGTCTGTTAATCCAGATGTTTATGTTGTCTGTCTTTTCTAAGAAGTAGTTGCATGTCTGTTACGTGTTGCATGTGAATCTTGAGCATCTTCTATCCGCACTGCATTGAGAGTTTGTCTCATTATATCATTTTTTTGCCAGGCTGCTGTGTATACTCTCAGCCTTTGTGCTTTTCTTTTGAAATGTTGCTAATGTCCTGTTTCTTCTCTTTCCCCATTGCTTGCGCTTCCAACAGCCTTGCGATTTGCGGAAACATCGTAGGAAGGTAATTTAGAGTAAATGTGTTGAGCACAACCTCTGTAACCTTCTTCCAGTATCTGCTTATTTAGAAAAGTACCACAAATGTTTACGCAGATGCCTGTTGAATGGTGTGTGCCACACCTACAGATAAACATCAGAGTGTTTGTTTTATGTTGTGTTTAAAGACTTCCTGTACAGACCAACATTATAATGTCATCACTGCAATATTAGCATGAGCGAAGTATTCTGGGTTGCATTCAAAATCAATGGATGATGAATACTTTTAAGGTGTTTCTCAATGTTAAGGATACTTCCTTGGCAGGACTGGTCTTTCCAAGTCACTTCCTTCAGAGGCGAGGCTCCTGTTTAGCATTCGGAGAACACGTGAATTGAACAGGCTAAGCAAGTGCACATCATTCCCTCATTACGTCAGTAAAAAGGTGTGCTTTTAGTGCTTCGTGCATAGGATTGTGGGTGATTTGAGAGTGCGAAGAGCGCGAAGGATACACATATGCATCCTTTCCTGTATATGGGGTATTTTTCAAACGAAGGATTTGTTTGAAATAGCAGTCCTAGTGAATAAAAATCTTTTAATAATCTCAGAAAATTTTATTCCATTGTATATGCAATATTATTTACTTTAGTAAACTAGTAATATTCTGTGGCAACTTTTTCAAGGCTTTGTTCTAAAATCCACTATCAAAGGAACAAAATGGCAGCCTCCATAGCTGACAATGAGTATTACATGTTGGGATTATTTTAAGTAAAAAAAAATATTATATCATTATAATATATCATGTGTTCCTAGCAATGGATTTAATTGATAGAAGACAAGTGTAAAGGCCGTTTCACATGGTATATGGCAATAGCTTTTTCAATAGGAGACATGCGCAAAGCGGCAAAATGGGGGCGGTTACAGAGGTGAAGCGGAGTTGGTCCACACGCCTTGCTCGTGCACACAAAATCCTGTCCCTTCTACAGACATGGCACTACATGGCAGGCATCGTTAAAGATAAACATATTTACACTAAATGCTGCACAAAACGCTTTCAATACAAGAGAAATGCTGAAGCCGCGCGGCGATTTTGCCACTTGCCATGTACCGTGTAAAACGGCCTTAACTCTGTGAAATCCAGTCTACAGTCTCACAAGTTAATGTAACATCAATACAGCTTCTTTGATCTCTTTATTTTGTAACCTGAAAGCATTCAAATCCATGAACAAATTTGAGCAGAAATAGCTATTATCTGGTGATAGAACATAAGTATACATTTAATGATGCTAATTTTTTATGAGTTTAGTGTGCACAAGATGATAAAGCCACTATCAGATGTGAGACATCTCCTCCATCTACGCCATCATCCATGAGACTCGACAGAGGAGCACTTCACGCCTCCAGTCATGAGGACATCAGAGGGTTCGAAGCATGCCTATTTTTCATATTAATACTGCTGATACAGAGGCACTGTATTGTAAAGGCAAAAATGTAATGTGTGTGTGTGTGTGTGTGTGTGTGTGTGTGTGTGTGTGTGTGTGTGTGTAGTGCTGGGGTTCAGGATGGTCAGTCCAGTAATCCCAGCAGCAGCAACAGCAGCCAGGATTCACTCAACAAAGCTGCAAAGAAGAAAAGCATCAAGTCCTCTATTGGACGATTGTTTGCGAAGAAAGAGAAGGGCCGGCCCAGTCCTATGGGTAAGGACAAATCCAGCCCAGGTGTGCCATCATAAGTACATCCATACAGCCTCAGTTATTCACCGCCATCGTTTGTACATCATCTCCACACTACAGCCTTAGTTATTCACAGCCATCATCCGTACATCATCTCCACACCACAGGCTCACAGTTATTCACGTACAGTAAATCATCTCCACACCACAGCTTCACAGATATTCACAGCCATCATCTCCACAGCCTCAGTTATTAACAGCCATGGCCCGTACATCCGAAAAATGTTGTTTAATAAACATAAGGGTTGTTTTATTACCTATTGATAAACACAACATGTACAATTGATTTGGAAATTGGCAAGAAAAAAATACACACGTGTGATCTTTCCCGCAGTACCTGTGAAGGGCCCAAAAACAAAAATGTTTAAAACACGCCCTTCTGATGCATTACCGACACATACACAAACAAATTGCCTGATGCTTTGGATTACCAATTGTAATGTTGTAAATGTCACGTTTTTGCAAAGATTGATAAATTTGCTTTATACATCATTAGGAGCTGTGGCGATGACTTTTCGGTGTGAAAAAAGCTAGCTGCTGGCTTTTTTGAAAAAAAAAGTGGTCAAGTGTCAAGAGCTCATAAATTTTCTCCTTCAGCACGAACCTCTTGCTGCTCCGAAGAAGAAGAAGCCTTACCTCGCCGTCGACACAAGCCCTGCAGCGGAGTTCAGGCCTAGCGTCTTCCCCTGCCGTTTTCCGGCTGAGAACCGAAGATCAAGCGGGGGAGCCATAGAACTAAGATAGATGCATAGGACAAGCAAACCCGGGCGGGTCTGCCCATGTTCCCTGTCATAGCACAGCCACTCGTGCTCTACGCTCGCGGAGTCCCTCACTACTTTCCCCACAGTGGCGAGGTCTCTTAACGGCTTCTTAGAGTTAGCACGCGGTCTTGCGGCTCGTTGCCTCTAAATGCAGCTGTCTAGTGTTCAACGATTACAGAGCTTCATGCCCCTCCCCTCCTGGAGTGGCGCGATCTCATTCGTCTGCTCGATAGGGCGGACACGGCGCTATTGGAGCACTAAGAACACTTATTATACGAGCTTAAACCGGCCTGAATCTGTCTCACTTCGGTAGAGCTCACTATTCGTCTATACAGAGCTTCATGCCCCTCCCCTCCTGGAGCGTCGCGATCTCATTCGTCTGCTCGATAAGGCGGACACGCCGCTTTTGGAGCACTAAGAACACTTATTATAAGAGCTTAACCAGCCTGAGTCTGTCTCACTTTGGTAGAGCTCACTATTCGTCTGCCCGGTCATTTCTCTCTGACTTAGACGGAATCAGAGGCAGAACGAATTTGTTTATAATATGCTGAGGTTCGAATACCTCCCTTTATTCAGTCCCGTCCTATATCAGTGCGCTGAATATTGGTATATTTCTTATATACCCCGTTTTTTCTGCCCTTTTAATAAATGGCAAAACCGCGGGCCTCGCGACAGACTTCCTCTCTGTGATGGGTCCAGTCTGACATTTAACCACCTAGACACACTGCTCTACTCTGTGAGCCACTCTGGTCACCGTCACTACTGAGACTCGTGCACCTGAACGGCCGAGCTCTGGTCTTCGCAGCATAGCTGCGTCGACAGAGAACAACTGTCTGTGAGAGGAAGGGTTAAGTCGCGCCTCGGCTGGACTGCCGGGAAATGTTTTCTGTGTGCTGTTTATCCAAAAAACATACTGTGTAATACTGTCGGTTAATGCAACCTCACTATAGTGGCGAACGGTATTGAATTCCTCTAAGAGCAATTTCCGTGCTTACTATACTGTGTATTGACACCCCACGGCTGTACGGTGTCTCTAAACACTTTTTTGCCTTACCGACAAGCAGTCAGTAATACGCACACACGGCCCGCCGCCCATAATTGTATCGACGCGCGCCGAAAAAAACCTGGTTTGGCCATATACTGTGTATTGACACCCCACGGCTGTACTGTGTCTCTAACACCTTTCTGCCAAATTCGCTCGCAGCCCACCTCAGTTTCCCCGCTGCGATACTGACGGTGCAAATGAGCACGGTCTTACCGCTGTTATTTTTTCTTCCTAGAGAGACGGCAGCCTCAGACTTTTTCATGGCTCCAAGCGTTTGAATCATGCCCTCTCCGGACGGCCACTCAAAGGCTTACAGCCAAGCGGTTTATGACGTTTTTCGGACATATAGCTGGTTTATATATATATATATATATATATATATATATATATATATATATATATATATATATATATATATATATATATATATATATATATATATATATATATATATATATATATATATATATATATATATATATATATATATATAACTCCCAAGGGTTTTTTCCTCCTATGACTTTTTTTACTTCCCCGGCTAAAATTCCGGGGTTTTTTTCTCCTAGGGGGTTTTTCAACCCGGGGAGGCAGCCTTTTTGGGCTTAACTTCTATATGTTACATTAGTAATACGTTTGCTTATAATGTTGATTTATAGCCGTAGCAAATTTAACTGCTTGTGCTATCGTTTATTATGTTGTGCTATCTGTCGATTTTCTGTGCTTTTCACTGCATCTATTATGTAAAGCTGCTTTGATACAATTACCAAATTGTGAAAAGCGCTATATAAATAAAATTGAATTGAATTGAATTGAATTGAATTATATCAGTGGATCCGAAGACGCTCACACCTCCGCTCCAATACTCAGAGATATTAAGGGTAATATCAACCTCAAGTGAGCTTGCTACCCACCACAATAAGTTTCGTTTATGACGCTCGGAAAGTGAGCTCAAAGTAGAGGTCTGCACTGCCCTCGGGTCCCGATGCAAAACAGTGCGGCGCGGGACAAATTTTGAATGGTCATTGCGGGAGCGGGTGGGATGATAGAGATGCACTTGCGGGTGCGGGCGGGAGGGATGATACGCTGCACTCCCGCAAATTAAATATTAGTTAATATTACAAAACTTTAGATTTATTTATGTTAAAAGATGGGAAAATGTTTTCTGTCTATTAGTTTTTGTTAAACGTTCTGTTTAATAAGCGAGTCATTTTACTAATTTATTGTTGTTCTGTTTTAACAAAAAAAAAATACTAAGCGTTCGTAGTAATGGAGAATTATGTCTTTCATTTATTCGTTATAACGCAGATAGCATCCGTCGAATTCGTTTTATTAATAAAACAAACTGTTTAATATAAGTGAGTTTGTCATTGTAAGCCTACTATTTTATTGGTGTTGATTTTGAGGCTGCAAGGGTCGCTCTGATAATAGTTATACATTGCGAGTTATAGCAACCCCGTCTGGCGGCTTGATGTGAATATAATTCATATTATAAACGAGAGTATTCAACTGCAATATGGCAATATATATCCTCACAACATTATTATTTCTCAAAACTTTGACAAAAATTATTTTTAAGGATTAACTGTATTCTTACAGTTATTCAAAGATGCACACATTTTTCCGCATATGATTTGAATATTAGTCGAGAGTATATAACGGCAATTAACGTCTTATATGGCAATACATATCCACATAACTTAATATAACAGCATAATGAAATTAATAAAAGACAAGGAAGTAGGATTGGCATGTAAATTGTATTATTATTACCGGAAAAACAGCAAAATAACTGAAATAAACTCTGAGGTAAATGCGCGAGGTAAACACGTTAAAATAAATGAGCAATCACAGTGGATAAACACATTGTTATCTCTCAAAACTTTATATGACAAAAATTATATTTAAAGGAAAAATTCTTACAGTTTTTCAATGATGTAAAGAAAGTATTCCATATTACTCCCGTTTATGAGCACGTTCATCTCTGGCCTCACTCTGTTATGTAATAGCTTATTGACAGGTGCGCATCTCCGTCTTTCAAACAGGTATCATTTTGTAAAGTTACTCATTTAGGGAAATTATCCATGATTTGATGATTTTATTATTGTTATTAAAATGTTTTTTTTTTTTTTTTTTTGCAGATTGATTGCGATTTGTATTAACGTTTTACTAAAAATAAAAAAATTTTTTTTAAAACGGAGGGCCGGTGGTATACGAAATTTCCCGGTAGATTTTTTTGGTCCCACTCCGCCCTTGATATATATAATGAATAATAATGAACAAACATTTAACAAATTTATTTTATTAAGAAATGGAAATATTTAATAATCTAAAGATAAATATCAAATGTAGCCTACCGGGTAGGATTTTAAACGTCTTTGCCAAATATATTTTCGTTTTAAATATGCGGTGTGTTCAGAAGGTGAAAAAAATCCTCACCTGCATATCCCTAAATCCAACACATCTTTGTAAGAACGTAAGTTAAGTGTCCATGTTATTTTTACATTCTGACTTTAAAGTACAATTTGGAAAAAGAGATCAGAGCAGAGGAGCGTGTAAATGCTGCAATTACACTTGCTCTGACAGCAGCTTATTTTTAAAAGACGCTATATTTTATTGCTCTATTCGCCAAGTGTATGTTAATTGGCCACACTATGAAATTTATATATAAATTCAGAACTTTTTAAAATATTATTCAATTAAACTTATTCAAAAACTACTGAAAGGAAATAAATGTGTTTGTTTCTATTTTTTTAAATGGTGGGTCTTGAGATTACCTGTTGGGTTGAAAAAGTTTGCAAAATTTACTCACCCCCAAGCTGTCCGAGTTGCATATGTCCATCGTTTTTCAGACAAACACATTTTCGGATATTTTAGAAAATATTTTAGATCTTTCTGTTGATTAAATGTAATGTTACGGGGTCCAGCAATAGTCCACGACCTTCAAGTCCAAAAAAAGTGCGTCCATCCTTCACAAATTAAATCCAAACAGCTCCAGGATGATAAAGAAAGGTCTTCTGAGGGTAATCCGTGCGGTGTTGTTGTAGAAATATCCATATTTAAAATGTTATTAACTTTATTATCTACCTTCCAGCGCGCTCGAGAATCTTGCCGGCCTGTGCATTATAACACTCTGATTCATTCATTTATAGTCAGTACATATTTACGGCGCGCTTGGAAAGCTCACCGATCTGTGCACTATAATACTACCTATATGCATCCCGATGCGCTCAAGGGGTTACCTGGGTTCACACTATTGTGGTATCTGTATAATCCCACGCTACGAACCGTTCTGCTGCATATTATAGTCAGATCGGCAGTTCGTAACCTTCGCAGATCACTCACTACGTATGCCTGTTGCTAACAGTGGCTATTTAGATGGATTGTTGAAGCCATTGCACTGGCTCACGCCCCTCTATGAGCTATGTGTTAGAGCCCACTCTGCGCGAGTTTGGCTTCATCATCACTTGGTCTACAGGGGTATCTATATTTGATATCTGCTACGCGGCCGGCTGGTCTTCGCCGTCTACATTTGTCAGATTGTACAGCTCAGACGTCCCTGCCCTATGAGCGCAGGTTCTCTCGGCTTAATCATGCACACTCGTGCGTTTTATGTACACCACGGTGCGCTCAGCGAGCTGAATGTACTTATCTCCCACACCCGTGGCGCGCTCGGTGATCTCGCCGTCTTGTGCTACGTTATGTGCTCCCGGTGCGTTTAAACCCCACGTATGTGCGTTAACATTTTATATGGTGCTTACACTTTGCTTTGAAGCTGTGAATATGCCGGATATAGGGCCACACGCAGTGTCTCTCCGGTAAGGCACTTCAGTACGTTGTGTACACACGGCGTGATGGAATTACGTTCCCCCATAGCGTCAGCAACTGACGCAATGCGAAGTGAACCGTATTGAAAGGGAATGCTTAGGTTACTTACGTAACCCCGGTTCCCTGAAATAACGGGACGAAGCATTGCGTCTCTTGCCGTGCTACAAACGTCTACGCAGCGAGTGTTATTCAGCTGCACGCTTCAGTCGAATAATAATGAGCTCTTGATGCTTGACCCCGCGTTTATATAAGGACGTGTGCCATCCCGCGTGCGGGCTCAAACGTCATTGGTCTGTATTTTTTACAGATGTTTACCAATAGGCTTCAATCGCGGAGTAAACAGGAGTTTCCCCCCCGTAGTGTCAGCAACTGACGCAATGCTTCGTTCCCGTTATTTCAGGGAACTGGGGTTACGTGAGTAACCTAAGCGATATGGTTTGTTTAACCGGGGTAGCAGCAGAGTTTTGCGTGTGTGTTTAACAGTGGATTTCGTTGAAATGGGGTGGTCCCAACCAGGTCATGAGTTGCAGGCAGTAAAATTAAATAAAATTTCTGTGTTTTGTTGGCAATCTGCACGTAAGTGCATATAATGTAAATGACATGAACATGTAGTGAAGTTATCCAGAGATAGTGGAATAATGTTTTGTGTGCTTGCTCCGCTCTTGGTACGCCTCCAGGGGGTTGTTTTTTCCAGAAAGTGATCTGTTTTTTATAAATCAAATAAAACTGAAGACTCTTATATGAAGGATGCAATACTACTCTATAGATACTCAAGATTAACATAAAAAAGAGCATGTGACCTATAAGAAACAATGTCACCAAAATCTGAAATGGCCTGAGGGTGGTGAGTAAATTAAAAATTAATTTTAATATTAGGTGAACTAACTTTTAAGTAGGATTACATGCAGTTACTTTACATGTCAGTACAACAAGAATATTGCAGAGGCCTTTATCCCTGCTCCTGGGAAGTTACTGTCCTAAAGAGTTCAGCTTTAAAAAACAAATCAAACAAACTTTAACCAACTAATAAAGGTTGTTAGGAAAATAACAGGCATGTTTGTTGGAGCAGAACTGAAACTAAACTTTGCAGGAATGTGGCTCCCCAGGAGTTATATATTATATACATTTTTATGCAAGCACATAGTTTCAGACACCTTATGTGGCCCTCATGGTTTATTGGTTAGAGAGTTGGGCTTATAAACCGAAGGTTGCTGATTCGAGGGTCACAGCCGGTAGGTTGCAACTGAGGTGCTCTTGAGCAAGGCACGTTTATCCCAGTTGTTTGATGTGCACTGCCCACTTCTCCGCGTTTCTGTGTGTGTGAGTTTGTTCACGAATGACGGTGCGTGTGTTCACTCTTTACTGGGATAAGTGACCTTAGTCTATAGAACTGTCTTTAGTGTGAGTTTTAGTTTTCTAAAAGCCAACATAGCCAGATGTTCAGTGAACATCTATTACCAACTGTATAACAAATACTACTATGAATGAAAACTAGACATGAGAATTTTGAAGAAAATGTGTTCTTGAAATATAACATCATAGTGTAAGTAATACGAAATGTGTGCAAACTATTTTGTTCTGTTGTCCTTTTTTGTTTAATGGTGAAAAAAAATAAAAAAAAATGTTTACTTATTGTTTACTTATTGTTTAGTTTTAACCTAAATATTGTGATCTGAGAAATGAAACTTGCAATCTGTCAGTAACTTCACATGAAATCAGTTCACATTAATCCACTCAAGTTTGAGAAGTTGTAGACAGACAAACGGTTAATTGTTTGCCATAGGAGAAACTAATTTGTCTTTTCTGATCAGTGATGGCAGGTGGTTCATCTGATGGAGGCAGTTCCCAGGATCCTATAACACTCGCCAAACCCGGTGGACCGACAGAGAAGAACAGAAAACTGCAGAAAAAGTGAGTAATCTAGTCAATAACGGAGTACAGCAATCTATGCAAGTACATATGCATGGAGAAAACCCACTTCTGAATACCCAGAGACATAACTATCACTCACATCAGTCAGTTTTGCAGCTTGATGGATGACTTCAGTTTTTTTATGGTAAATTAAATTCTTATGTTGAAGGGATTGTTCAACTAAAAAATAATGATTATTTATTTAGCTTTGCCCTCCCCATGGCTTTTTTAATTATTTCGAACCAAAACAGTGTTTTTGTTTTTTCTGCTTAATATGTGAGTGGATTGTGAAGCAAAAGTGTCACTTCAAATGACTTGTGTTGTATTTTTTAAGTATCCTGACTGACAAGTTTGGAAAACAAACTAAAGCAGGGGTTCTTAACCTTTATCACTTCCAGGCCCCCTATTGTCCACAACAATATTAGATGGCCCCAATTTACAATTTCTAGCATATGAAATGAACTGGAGTTTGACATAACATGACACATGTGTATTCTTTAAAAAAAATAATCAAACATTTGGAAATATCTAGATTTGTAGCTGTTTTAGCTTACTTCAATGCCCCCATATATGTGAATTCATTTATATTTTGTATCATTATATCATAATTTTTGCATGCAAAAAAGAGAACGTGCATTTATGGATCAGGCAACACGCGTGCATTCACCCTGTTCCGTGCATTCGGATTTTGAGACTTTCGTTGCGTGGTTTGCATTAGATGATCCACACACAGCTGTGCTAAGAAGAACAGTCACCACTATGTGGCAGTCTTACAGATTTTCACACCTGCTGGAAATCAGTTGCTTTGCTTACATAGGCTGGTTCTCAATGTCAAGCATACTTCCTTGGCAGGACTGGTCCTTTCAAGTCACTTTCTTCAAAGGCTAGGCGAGGCTCCTCTTTAGCGTTCGGAGAACAAGTAAATGGAACAGGCTAGTAGGTGCACATCATTGTGCGGACACAAAATGAAAGACATTTGTTTGGTTCATTAATTGATAGTTGTTTGTATTTGGCTTAAAAAATGCTTTAAACGGCGAAGTCTCAAAATCCAAATTAACAGAATGGGATAAAGTGTGTCACCTGATCCACATATGCACATTTCCTTTTTTGCATGCTCAAATTATAATATTTAAATACAAAATAAAAAATTCTTATTCACAGATGTCTCCATTTGTACAAGTCGACACGCATTTATTTAAATTCTGAATTTCACATATTCAAATCGCAAATTGCTTATAGATAGTAAAATACATTTGTAACGTGCATCAAGTTCACAGATAAATGTGCATGTATTTGTTAATTATTTTAAGTCTAATTTCAACCCATAGCAATAAGGTACAAGAAGCTGTGCTGTATTGTGAATAGGTCACGACTAAAAGTTTTTTTTGTTAGGCGCAACGCGGAAAGCAGTCAATACAACATCTTCTGTCATAACCAGGGCTTGACATTAATGCCCGCCAACCTACAAATGCGTGTAGATTTCTGCTGTGGTGGGTAAGACAGCCAATCCCACTAGCCACTTTGGCTGGTTGCATATAATTTTCGAAAGTTATGCGAAATAATAAACAATGCGTAATGTGACACTGGGAAACTCCGCTTCCATGACCACTCCCTACACCCAGCGCAACATACAGTAGGGGTTATTTATCATAGAGAGCTCAAGTGCTGATGGATTTGCGAATGCACGGGATGCAGTCTGCATAGACACACACTTTGGGAATAATAAAACAATTGCAAGGAAGTATTAATTGAAGAGATTTAAAGTGTGTGCACACTCTCTGGGCAAGAGCGGATAGAAATTCATAGTGCATAACTGAACTGAACTTATACTAGTTGCTAAAGTTTGCCAAATAGTCTGTTAGTAAGTCAAGTAAATCTTTTTCTAACGTTTACGTTACCGCATCAAACTTTTACCAACCTGTATTGTTAGCACACAAGGGATGGGCAACAGCAACTGTCAGGCAAGGGCCTCGTACAGACCGCAGTGTCTATAAATAAACTGTCCCTGTAAATGTGGAGTTTTTACACTTGTGTCGCTACTGGCATTATGAAACATATAAAGTGCACATGTTTAGAGTTGAGAATATATGTTAAAGTTGCATGTTGTTTCGTCAATGTCTTACCAACCTCATTAGTCTTCTGTCATCTGATTTCATTTTTTACTTCATTCTTTTTTGTTGTTTATAGCCCACAATCAGGGTAAGTGGCCAAAGTGTGTGTTGACTTTGCTCTTGCTAATGTCCAGCATGTTTGATATAAAGAAACACATGCATGTCTCCAGATGCTTGCTTGTATAATCCCCACTAATCCTTTCTGCTTACATCTTGTTTTAGGCTCACATACTGTATATTTACAATATAAATCATGAGTTCATATGAAGAATGGTGATTGGTTCTTTAGATAACCAAATGGCTGTTGCTTTGAGTGATCAAAGTTGATCACACATGCTTTCTCTCATTCCCTTTCTCTCATTTCTTTCTCTCAGCCTTTTTCTGTCTTTCTCTTAATATTTAATTTAGTGTGCTTTATTGCCATAACAAAAACTGTTCATTTGTACATCACTAAAATGTTGTATGCAAAAGTTTGGGCACCCCTGACAATTTCCATGATTTTTTATTTGGGTGTTTGAATCAGCAATTTCATTTTGATCCATCAAATAATTGAAGGACAGTAATATTTCAGTATTGAAATTAGGTTTATTATATTAACAGAAAATGTGCAATATGCATCAAAACAAAAATTAGACGGGTGCATAAATTTGGGCACCCCAACAGACAAATCACATCAATTTATTTATTTTCTTTATTTAGCCAGGAAAATCACATTGAGATATTTCTATCTCTTCTTCCAGTGAGACCTGGTCAAAACGACGGCACATTGAGTTTCATACAAAAAGAATACAATAGGACAACACACAATTTACAACAATCACATAATAAATTATCTAAAACAAGAACGCAAATAAAGCAAATCAATTAAAACAATTGCAAGTATTCATTAAAACATTTTGTAAAAGAAGTTTAAAAGTGCTAAGAGTTGGAAGTGCATTTAAATTGAGAACATTTTGCAATTCATTCCAAGCCCGAGGAGCATAGGAAGAGAAAGCACTTTTGCCAAATTCAGGCTTTTAAGCGAATATAAGAACTAGGGATGTCCCAATGATGTTTTTTTGCCTCCGAGTCATTTGATTTTGGGTATCTGCCGATACCGAGTCCCGATCCGATACTTCTATAATACATAAAAAAAAGAATAAAGAAGAGCGAAAAAACAGAACCAGGATGTTCCTTATGTCATGCCGCACGCGTTGGTGTTTCTGTGTGGAGTCAAAAGAGTCTAAGTCTGTGTATGTACAGGGGTTAAATTGGGATTTGTTTTGTGGGGATGCTCTGTTAGGAGGGAGGGTTTGAGGGTAACATGTTTAATCCTGATGACAGCTAAACCACTGGTGTGTTTCAATGACATTTTGTACCTCTGATAGGAGTTTATAAGTTTCAGTTTTAAAGCTGTGCCACATCTTGACCCAAACTTTAAAACATGAACTTTAAATTATGCAAATCTATGAGTCTGACACCCTATATGCATTTGTTGCACATGTCATTATGCACAATTGATCAAACTTTGAATGAAGTTATAAGACTTAACCTCCTTGACTAATTCTAGGCATAAGATATGCTACCCAAAAAGACTCAATTAACAAGAAAAACAACATACTGATTCAGCAATATGTCTTATAAAATAGCCATAGAGATTCCCTAAGCTGGTCAGCAGTTAGTTATAAAATACCTATAGTTAGGTCGTAATTAATTTGTATAATCAAAATACATTATTTTTTTAAACTATACAATTAGTTGTATCCAGTTATCTAGTTAACATGTTTGTAATGAGATGGGTGACATGGCTATACATACTTTAATACTTTGTTTCTAGACATTCTTACCTCTCTCTCTCTATCTCTCATCTCTACAGTAATGTCAAATGATCCTGCGCGAATGCGCGTTCTTGAGGTTCTGAGTGAGAGGCGGAGCTGCGTCTGAGCACATGGTGACAAAAACGATCAACGCGTTTAAATGATCGGTAAAAACACGGTTTTGTCGTGGGTTCCTTGCACGCACGAGTGTGAAGCCTATAAATAAAAAACACAGCCTATAAATAAAAACACAGGCTTGTTCGACTTCATGCAGCGTCGCAACAATCGACAGCCGGTTGACGTTAAACTACCGCGAGGAGTTTGCTTTTAAATCACTCTCGCGAAACTTTGACGTCATCCAGCTGTCGGTTCTTGTGGCGCCACAGGAAGTCGAACAAGCCTATTTTCTTCTCATCAGTTCACACGCACCAGCGCAGCGCGTACTCTGGCGTGGAGCAGAGTGAGACCTTGATGGATTTTAAACCCTGCATATGTATCCGAGTCCTGATCGGGAGGTAACGTCCGATTCCGATCGAGTCTGAAACCACGTGATCGGAAATCGGCCCAGATCGGATCGGGACATCCCTAATAAGAACCAGATCTAGTACCATGATTATTTGTATAATAAATAAGAAGGTTTGATATATAGGAGGGTAATTTGCCTAAAAGAGCTTTTACGATGAATAGATACATATGTAATTGTCTACTTTGATGTAACGATAACCACGCTAAAGAAATGTATAAAATACAGTGATGTGTCCATGGCTCTGCTGTAAGGCTGAGCTTCAAAGAGCAAAGAGCTGCTTTATCAACTTAACTGTGGGTTCACACCAACCGCGGAAGAGGCGGCAAAAACGCGCTATTCGCGCGTATTTGGCCGCTTGAACATTTGAGTTCACTCGCTTCATTCTCGTGTGAAAGCCGCGGGTGAAATTCTAGTCATTCAAGAAATTCACGCGGAAATCCGCGTCAAGGGAGGGGCTTCTGCGACTCCCCGGAGACTACACCACTCCGCTCGCTTCCTGTAATCACGTCACTACTACAGCAAGCTCCTGATTGGTTAACGCGGCGCGGAATTCCGCCAAAGTTCAGATTTTTGAACTCGCGGGTTTCCCGCGGAAACGATCAATTCGTGCGGAACGCCCCGCGGTTTCCGCGCCGCGGCTACCGCGTGTACCGCGCCGCAGGATGCCTAATCGCGTGTTTGCATTGACTTAACATGTAAATCATCCGCGCTTGCCGCCTCTTCCGCGGTTGGTGTGAATGCACAGTAAGGCGGGCGTACACAGTGCGATTTTTGCTGTCGTAGGAGCTCGCATGCAATTTATTTTTCTCGGGAGCAAATGGTTCATGCTCGTATGGTCGCGGCTCGCACCGTGTGAGAGGAATTAAGAGCTGAGCCAAGCAGGTTACGAGCACCTTACGACCTCCCGATAATTTTTAAACATGTCAAAAAAGTTCGGGAGCTGTCGGTATAAATTCGTAGTGTTGGTGCGGGTGAACGAGACGATCTGGCAAAGCACTTGAAGTTGACCAATCAGAATGTACAAAACACAGAAGAAGAAAGACAGCAATGCTACCTCAAATCTGGACAACAACTCTATAGCTGGCTATGTTTCACGCACACACACACTACGGTGACCGGACATCATGACAACTATGACAGGTCCTTTCAGTGACGACCTCTTGATCAGCTTCTTTGCCTGAAAAACCTGTCATACGTGTTTTTGTGATGTCCGGTCACAGCTTTGGATGTGGGCAGAAACAGGAGAGAGTGTAGATTAGGCTATAAGGGCTATCACAATGCATAAAACAAGGGCTACTTTTTGATAGTGAAACTTTTTTGTTTTACTTGTTGATTTTTCTTTACTTGTTAATATGTTTTATCATTATTTACAATCTAAACATAAAATAAGCCAACTAAAATATGTAATAAATAAATATAAAAATTATTAGACTCCGTGAAGAGACCACTGGTTTAAACAGTACAGGATGGACATAGAATGTCGCAATTTTTGTATAATCTAAGCTGTGCCAAAGTCACTGTAGTACAGTTTATAAATGAATGGATATTAAAAGGGCTGTCGCGACAGAGAATAAAAAGCAACAGAATGTCCATGTTTAACAGGCTATACATTTATTGTTTTACACTTCATACACGTATAATAAATGCAAAATAAATTGTCAACGAACAAGAGACTACATTAAACATGATGATCATACGCGGAGACAACGTTTTCCACATTATTGGAGCTTCTGCTTTAACAAGTGAGCTTAAACGTTTTTGTTCAGTTTTTTTTTTACATATTTTCGACCAAAGGAACACATGATATAGCCCAATGTAAGTTGTTATGGTAGCCTTAGCTTGTTCTGAAATGAGACTATTTAAATGACTAAAAATGTAGGCTATCTCTGAAACTTTATTTAAATAATGATTAATTTGTTTTCATACTATATTTGTATTGATATGTATTCATTTACATAGGCCTACTGAGAAAATGCCATATATTAATATGCAATGCCTTCTGTATGGCATTTATTTTGTACAGTTACAGGAGCACAAATTCTGCGGGCTCACTTTTATTTCAAGACACCGCATTGACAGAGGGTCCGTACATTTGCACTAGACAATGCAAACAAGCCTAGACAATGTGCTTTATATTAAATTAAATGATTTTCATTTTACAAATTAATATTTGGCTGTAGATGTATTGTCCTAATAATTTAATTATAAAGGGAAATACGTGTTACGTTAGCTTACCTTGCGTTTTACCTCATTGCTCCTCATTCTGCATTTACAAATAAATAAATTGGCCCACTGAATTTGTTTTTTAAACGGTCATATTTATAAAAATGCGAGAGCTCACGGCGTCTTGACCGTCAGAATTCGCACCGTGTACGCCCAGCTTTATCGATATGTGCGTCAAATGCTAGTCTTTCAAGCATCAATATTTAGTAAAGCCTCCCTTATCAGAAATAACAGCCTCTAGGCGCTTCCTATAGCCTGTAATGAGTAGAGATCGACCGATACTCATTTTTTTAAACCGATGCCAATAACAAATATTTGGATGCTTATGTGCCCGATAACCGATATGCTCAACCGATTTTTATTTACTGTTATACTTCTGTTTTTGACATAATAATTACTACAACACTACTGAACTAAACAAACCCTTATAATAATAATCATCATCACAATCACTCCCTCTTTGCATACAAAGTAATAAATAGAGGGGTCTGAAAGAGTGAAGAATAATATTAATTTAATGAATAATGTAGAAACTATATTCCCAATACATGGACCATTCCAAACACCCCTATCATTTCGTCAGAAATGGACTGATCCAAAGTTCGCCGCAGCGGGAGAGAGAGAAAACTATAGCGGAGTTGGCTGCTTGTTATACACAGGTGGATTAAGTGCCTTTTTTGGAATAATATGGTTGTTTTGACCAGCAACATGTAGCCTTCAGCAGTCCAGCAAGTAGTTGGCAAAGAGGTTTTACAAATAATATCACTGACTGAAATACTACATTCAGGAAAGTTACAAACAAAACGGCTTATATATCACTGAATTTCTTAACTGGTAATGTTATTTGATGTCAGAATAATTAATATTTTGTTGTTATAGCTTATGAAATGGCTGTTGACAGCGCTGTTATCTATGCATTTACTGTATCACGCATTAACTGTATCAAACTGTGACCGCTTGCGGAGGTAATAAATAATTAATTAATATCCACAGACAGTTATATAGATATTTTAGCAAAATAATGTTTATCTGGTAAATTTTAATATAACTTAGGGTAAATCTTGTTAAAAGCTTCAGCCTTCAACCCCGGTAAGTGAACAGCACGTGATTTTGTGAGTTTGTCTCTATTCTTGGACAAACTGCATACATTGCTTTTAATATATCAACTTATTTAACATAACATACATTAATGCACAAAGAAGATGTGTTATAAATGCCTCAGATGCAAAGTAAGTATACTCAAAGTCCTTTTAATGAAGTCGCGTCACTCCGCCGTCATATCTGCTGTGCACGCTGCTGCTGCTGTGAGCTCTTCTCCTCAGATGCGTCCAGCGCGCAATTCTCTCGTTTATCGGTCAATCCGATATTACAAACCCGATATCCGATCATCGGAAAATGCTCAAATATCGGGGAAAATACCGGAAAACAGATATATCGGTCGATCTCTAGTAATGAGTGTCTTGATTCTGGATGAATGTATTTGTGACCCGTTCATCTTCGGAACAGTTTAAGATGTTTTAATGTTAGATTTAGTCAGAGAGCTTTCTGTCCCTCCATTGAAAATCTATGTACAGTTTCCATGTCCAGAAAGGTAATAAAAACATCATCAAAGTAATCTATTATACTACCTCGCTACATTTTTAATACAATCTTTGAAGGAGGGGGTTATGTGTTTACCGGAAAGTAAAGTGTAATATCATATGTCCTTACATGTTACGATGTAAATAGTCCTAAGATTGTATATTATATTCTATTACCAGACGTTCATGCGAAATCTGATGTAAACAATAGACTATATATCTTTATACAACAGTTCTTTCTGGTTCTCGAATCTGATTGGCTAAGAGGCGTGCAATATTCTACTGATAACGGCACAGTAACCGCTTCACCTTTCGTATCATTCCGCCACCTAGTGAATGGAGGTCCTCTAAACAGGCTCATCTCTGAATGGAAAGACTGCCCACACACACGGACACACACAAACGCGCTGTTTTGAATCACTCTCCGTGTGTCTCATTAGTTCACTAGCTCGTAAATCAGTGTGTGAATCCCAAGTTATTATTCCGTCAAAGATCAGCGCTCTTGGATGTTACGTTAAACTTAATGGAAGTTATGTCTTTTCACATCGTGTGGACGATTAACACTTGGAAAGAGGAAAGTAAACTTTTCTTTTCTGGAGCAATATCTCTTCTCAGAACGCGAAAACACAGTGGAACTGCAGGTAAGCACCGCAGCTTTTAAATATCGCCACTGATATATTTATAAGCAGCATGCAAAAACATCTCTCTGACACTTATAAAAAAACATTTTATATAGTACTGACAAGAACAAAGTTTAATAATAATCGAGTGCTAGTATCGCGTTAAGAGTAAATGGGAAAGCAATAGTAACGTTATACAAGTATAGTTTTATTAACTTTTACCTCGCGCCAAAACAATAACAACACAAAAGACACTAGTTTGATCATGACACCAAATACTGCTGATTTGATCTCATTTTGACGATCAAAAACAAACAAGGCCAACATGAGAGCCAGGGAATCCCTGTCGGAGATGTAGCCCAGAGAGGGCGGTGGTCAGCGGGGCGAGTGAACACTGACTCATTCGTACTGAATCTCACTAAGCAAACGTTCAAACAGGCACTATCTTTACTAATCGACTGCAGATTTAAATATAATACATATACATTCTCGACTGAACTAATCTTAAAACTACACTTTGTGACCAAGAAACGGTAATATAAAGAAACGGCTTTTCCGTCCATTGAGTTGTTATGAGATTCAAAGCAGCCGAAAGTGTTACCTGTCATTCTGGCCGCCCTCAAATCCATGGCGGAAGAAGTAGTTCTCAAACAAAGAGGCTTTTAAAATAACTCTGTTGTTGTTTTCTAGGGTTTGGCCGCGCCGTATTTGGCCACTGGCTCAGTGAGGGCTCACGTGTTATTAAACGTGCTTCTCCGCCGCCCGCATCAACACATCATGAGAGATTTGTAAGCTTTCCGTTATAAAGTCTACTTTATTTTGTTAATAACGAGACAGACACGGAGAACGAAATGAAACGGAGAACATTTATTATATGCGGTGCTCTTTCGAAAATGAACCGGATAACTGCACACGGCAGTTTAAAGCAAAGCTCCGTCTTTGTGAAATGTTGTTAAATTAAGCTAACGTTAGTAACTTTGCACAATCAACAATAATCTATCGAACCAACTTACGTTATTTGTAAAATAATGTTAAATACAAATATTCAATCTTGTTCAATCCGTCTGTTGTTTTTATCGGATAACCATCATCACAAGGAAGAGTTTTCTCCACAGCACCGGCATTATTGTATCTAGTCAGAACAACCAGCCCAGTCTCCTGAAGATGCGTATAAATAGCACGAAGTGTAAAACTCGTGCAATACATACGCCAAATTCCACTTTGGCATGCATATGATACGCAAGTCCTTCCCATTCACTTAAACGGTGCATCTTTTTTTGTCGTTTTATTTATTGGTTTCTGAATTTTTTGCTATTTTTTACCATTTTCGCTTGGGTTTAGGGTTAGAACCAAGGTTATTATAGTTTTGCTTTTTTAAATTAGTTTTTATTTTAGTATCGTTTTCAATTTTGCTTTAAATTTAAGTTTAGTTTTAGTTAGTTTCATGAATGGTTTTGTTAGTTTTAGTTTAGTTTTTATTTTGCAAACACATTTCTATTTAGTTTTTATTTTATTTAGTTTCAGTTATAGTTTTAGTAATTATAGTTTAGCAGCTAACAGCAGCTAACAGCAGCTAGACTGTCTGACATATTTATCAGTTAACTGAGGTTGCTGTCAGCCTCAGCTAATCTCACATGCATAAAGCACCATCTACAAGTAAAGACTCCTTAAAAGTTTGTAAACATTGCAACGTCTCCGGGTGGGCCGGGATTAGTTGGAGCCAAAAAGAGGCGCGGACGCAATGCTGACAAGCGTAAGCTAGGACATTTTAGAAGGGATTTATTAAACATAGATGCAGAAGAAGGTTCGGAACTGTCTGAATATGTAAAGTTACTTACTCTGCGTAACAGCTATTTTTGTAAATTAACGCTGTAACAATTAGTTCTTGTATCTTGTTCTCATTGGAAACATTTTAACCAGGTTTTGGATATTTACTACATATGAAGTATTTTCGGCTGGTTTGTGGAATTTTGTCAAGGCTTATTGTCTAATGTAACCTATCGCTGGGCTAACTATGATTAGCAATGGGGATTATTTTAAGAGATCATTCAAAGGATGGCGCACACATCTATCGCTGTATGTTTGTTTAACATTTAAGCTAACGTTAGCTAGTGCACTGACGGTTGACTTATCATCACCTATAAAACAGAAACTTTCTGATTTGTACTAGATAAGACCAACACAGATGCATAGATTAATTTACTTGATATGAAGTGTGCACTGCAAACACGAGCATTATTTGCGATCGTCTCCGTCCATTCAACCACAATTGTCCTTTTTATGTCTGTGAAGGAATGTCTGCCGGGACCCGGTTAAACTTTTGCTTTGAACCAAAAGTGCTGGTCCTTTTATTTTGGTTGCCAAAAACACAACAAGACGACATTTTAAAGTCAAAACCTCAACTTTTAGCGCTCCTGTTATGAGTTCTTCCTTATGTTTTCCCTCCAGCTAGAGCGGTGACGTCACAGTGACGTTGGCGATTAAGGGGTCTATTATAAAGCCTGTTCAGATTTTCCGCCATGGGATGAGAGCTTATTAATTACGAAAACGAATATTTATTTTTGATAATTATTATTTTATTTCAGTTAGTTTTTCAATAACATTTGCTCGTTTTGTTTAGTTTTAGTTTTTCATTTCTTATGAATTTTTAATTTTATTTCAGTTAACGAAAATGTTTTTTAGCTGATAGTTTTAGTCTTAGTTTCAGTTTTCGTTTACGAAAATAACCTTGGTTAGAACAACTTTTTGTTATATAAAAATGACATCCTAACCCAAACCCCAACTCTAACCCCAACTCCAAGCGACCATGGCTTAAATATGGACAAAAACAAGGAGAAACCTGTATATTAAATAACCTCATTAAGCAAATCTAAAATCTAGCCCTAAACCCAAGCGAAAATGGTTTAAAAAACAGAAATTAATTGAGAAACCAATAAGTGGAACGACGGAAAAGGATGCCCCGTTTGGGTGAATGGGAGGGACTTGCTTATCATATGCACGCCGGGGTGGAGTTTGGCGTGTGTATTGCACGAGTTTTGCACTTCGTGCTATTTATATGCATCCTTAGGAGACTGGGTAGCAACAACAGGCTTTCACTGAAGCAGGTAGGATAAATAGGGTTTTCTTTATTTACAAATACAGGTCAAACTAAACTGTGAAGATATGGCGACTGAGCAGTCGGTTATGTAGATGTGTTTTTTTCTTTTGCTCCGGGCTCTTATTTGGAGTCTGTTTAAGGGTTTAAATGATGATAGCCTATTTTGTCAAGTCCTCAAACTTTAAACTTCACAAGTCCTCAAACTTCGCTTAGATTTGGGGTTAGTGTATAATATTTGGCATAATATAATCTATGTAAGATCAAACAGTAATGAATTCATACTAACGACCGACTTGAAACTAAGGGTTTGACTGACTCAGACTTCGCTCCGCATGGGGTTTTAACGCCTTTTTTTCTGTAGGATATTTTTTAAGAAGAATTATTTTTTACAATGTTTTCAACTTAAAAATACATACATACATATACATACAAAATATAAGTTTAGCTTGTTGTGGATATTTCCTAATTATAAGCCTTCTGTGAAATTGTGACAAATGAAAAATACAAAAGTCGCGTGTCTTAATTAACATAATTTAAATAAACAAATATTCGTATAGCTTAAATATTTGAATAGTAAATTACTGGAAAATGCCCATCCCTACTTTAATTGCTGCAAGAGTAGTACAGCTGTGTAGGGAATCTGTGTAAGGAGTGATTTTTTTGCTATTTCTGCGTATTTCTTTTGCAAAATATATGCAGAATTTTGCAGAATGATTTAAAATGTTTTAAAACGATCTGAGAGAATGTGCGCTGTGAATATTACAAAACAATAAAATATTTTAGAACTATATTATACATTTTATTAAAGGAGTACCCTGAATTAAACTGGACCAACATGAACCAACAGATAATGGATAATGTGCTGTCACGACCATAGAGTTGTATATAAAATACATATATTACTGCCTACAGTGTAACAGTAAAAAGAAAAGGCTTCTCATAATGAATGTAGCGTATATCAAAATAATTTCATCAGTTTAACAACACAATGTATTTATCTTGTAAACAAATTTGAAATAATAAATAATTGTTGCATCACGTAGCAAGAGAGACGATAGAGATCTTTTTAACTTCTCCGTGGTAAGTTTTATTTCAAATTCAAGTTTTACATATTAAATATTAAATAGTTTGTGCTTTCCTCATAAAAAAACATCAGAGCAAACAGCACAGACTTCTACACATGCGGCGGGCTGAGAGTTCTGATAAGCTGTCGCACAAGGGCCGGGCAAGGGTTTAAGGGTCTCAGGCCAGGGCCGGGTCAGGGCCTAGATTTTAGACCGGTGCAGGGCTCTACTGCAAACTGAGGACTACAATGATTTCAACCCAAAATGGCCGCCATTAACCTCTGAATCAGCCAATAGAATGCCGACAACGGTATACAGTCACAGCAGCATGTGACACCATACATTTATGAATCATGACAAGACATTACAATTATATTAGTATTGGAATTCTTTTTTATTTCCTTCAAGAAATGTTTTACAATATTACAAATAACTACATGCATTTATTTTACACCACTTTGCACTATTTTGATTAAGTTTCAACATGTTAATGAAATAGACAAATGTAATGCTTAACTAGGTTAAGAGACCTCTCCAGCTCTCTTAAATAATTTAGGAGCTGAGACCTAGTCTTAACATTAGGAGGCTTTATAAATCACACTTATTCTTAAATCTAAGCTGCAGCTGCTTGCCCTAGGGCGATTATTCCCGGTTTTATAAATTGCTGAATTGTGCCCACCTGGTGGATAACGGTATTGTGGAAATCCGGAAATACTCGTCAATGGCGACGAAAGAGTTAATCAGTGCTAAGTTGTTACAGCTATTCAAATCAACAAAATTACAAGGGTGCCCTGCCCCAATTTATGGCTAGGTTACCATAGCAAATAGGCTCACCCCCAGAAATTATATATTATTTGTTAGTAGCTTACTGGTAAATGCTGCAGGTGTAGAAATACATAAAACAGATATTTACATTTTTTGTTTTGGTTGTTTAAAAACACACACAAAATTATCAGATTAATCGATAGATCAAGTGCTAGATTAATCGATTACAAAAAGAATGCAGCCCTATAATTTTATTTTCGCGTGACCTGACTATTAAAACACGTTGTGAGATATCGCCACTGATATATTTATAAGCAGCATGCAAGAGACATCTATCTGACACTTATAAAAAACGGTTTTATGTAGTACTGACAAGAACGAAGTCCATTAAAAAAGCGAGCAAGATTAAATGGAAAATCAATAGAATATAAATATAGTTTTGTTAACTTTTACCTTGCACCAAAACAACAACAACACAAAGACACTGTAGAAATGAGTGATGAGCCCATGGTGAATTCCAACCAGCCGTATTTATTATGTAAACATGTAGCGTATATTCAGCTCACAGCATACACAGCCACAGGCAACAAAACCGAAACTTAAACTCTTTAACCCGGCAGGCGAATATATAACAGCGCCAACCGGACTCCTGCGCATGCGCACTTTCACTAGTACGGTGTCTCTCAGTGTCCATACAGTGCGCAAACGCAATCATTCACAAGAATGATCTACATCCTTCTTCTTTAAATTGTGCTTCCTACGGCAAAACTGAATAAAAGGTTAGGTATTAACTTAAAACACTATAACAGTTAAATTTTCCATATTGGGAAATTTGTACTTGTAACATTCAAAACATCTTAACATTCTTTTGTGAAATAAGTGCATTAAGTGGCATCTGAAGACATTTTCACTGGAACAAAATTATTATAATTTTTTTTTTTTAATAACATAGAGCTATATGCTATAATCAGAGCTATAGAGTCCCATAGAGTCTATTGCAAAATAACAAAAAAATATTTCTTTTTGTTTTTAAATGTCCTTGGTTTGCAGTCCATAACAGTGAGATGCTCATAGCTTATACTTTGGATTAGGCCTACAGACGCGACCCGAGCGTGTCACATATAGTGTGTTACCTGGTGTTACCTTCGTTGGAGACTGAACAGCAGGCCTCTGCTGATTGCTGGTAGGCTGAGGTGTTACCTGAGTCTCTCGAGGTATGTGTGGTGTTTGTGGTGTGTGTGGGGGACTGACTAGTGTAGCCGGATTGGCGTATTGACAATCAAAGTCTGCTGGGTCGACCTGTAGTGGTGGTGGCTCGGCGACTGGGAGGATGTGGCGGCGATTTCTCCTGTAGGTTCCTCCGTTAGACTCGATGATGTATGAGCGTGGTTCCTCGCACACTTCCTTCACAGTGCCCAAGTGGTCGTGTCCCTTGATGGTCTGCATCCTTACGACTTGTCCTTCTTCAAGTGGCTGTAGTGGGCGGCTTGATGCATCATAGTACCGCTTTTGAATGAGTCTTTTATTTTGAAGTTGGGCAGTGACCCGCTTTGTGTTTTTCGGGGCTGGCTCCAGCAGTTTGGTGCTGATAGGAAAAGTCGAGCGTGTCTGTCGTGACATCAGACGTTCTGCAGGCGAGCCCAATGCTTGGTCGCGGGGAATGTTCCTGATGTTCAGCAGGTTAAGATACACATCAGTCCCATCTCTGTGAGATTTTTCCATCAGTAGTTTGGCACTACGGACTGCTCTTTCTGCCAGTCCGTTTGACTGTGGATATCCCGGGCTGCTGGTGACGTGAATGAAGTCCCACTGCTTGGCGAAATCCTTGAAGCGTTGGCTTGTGTATTGCCTGGCATTATCACTGATGAGGGTGTGAGGTGTTCCATGGACAGAAAAATGCCTTTTCACCTTCGTGATCACAGCTGCTGAAGTTGTGTCGCGGAGAAGGTCAATTTCATACCACCCTGAGTATGAGTCCACCAGCACGTGGTACTGTTGTCCGTGCCACTCAAACATATCAGTAGCCACCGTAGACCATGGCAAGGCTGGAACTGGATGTGGCTGTAAAGGTTCCTTTTGCTGGTGTGGTCTGGTGCTATTGCAGACGGAGCATGATATCAGTTCTTCTGCAATGTCCTTGTTCATTGACGGCCAAAAGACAGTGCTCCTGGCCCTACGTCTGGTTGCCTCTAAGCCTGGGTGACCTCTGTGTACAATATTGATGTATTCCCGGTGCAGAGAGTGCGGAATTACTGCTTTGTGGCCCTTGATTACTATTCCATCTTCCACCACCAGCTCATCTCTGTAAGGGAAGAATGAACGAATGGATGGGTGGACGCTGCGTTCTTTGTCAGGCCATCCACGTTGAATAACTGTGCTGAGAGTTTGTAGCACCTGATCCTGTGCTGTGTGTGTCCGGAGTTCTTCTAGTCTGTTAGTTGAGATATAGCTGATGGACATCACGTCAAATGTACTGTTTGCAGCTGGGCTTTGTGAAACAGGTCTGTTTGGAGCTCGTGATAGGGTATCGGCTAAGTATATGTGCTTACCCTTCTTGTAGACCAGCGTGATGTCATAAGCTTGTAACTGTAGTAACATCCTTTGCAGTCGGGCAGGAGCAGTGTGAATGGACTTTTTTAGGATCGTTACGAGGGGTTGGTGGTCAGTTTCAATGACTGTGGGCTTCCCATACACATAATCCCTGAATTTGGTGCACGCAAACACCACTGCCAATAGCTCCTTTTCGATTTGGGCGTAACGGGTTTCCGTGTCGGTGAGCGTGCGAGATGCGTAGGCGACTGGTCTCTCCTCCTGTAGACATGCAGCACCAAGTCCATAACATGACGCATCACAGGTCAGTGTAACTGGTTTCCTTACATCATAGTAAGATAAGACTGGAGGGCTGGATAGGCATGATTTGAGACGATCGAGCGCCTGCTGATGCTGTGGAAGCCAGCACCACGCAGTGTCTTTGTGTGTGAGCTGTCCCAGAGGCGCTGCCATCTCGCTTAGGTTCGGGATGAACTTCCCAAGATAATTTACCATGCCAAGAAATCGCTGCATTGCTGGGACATCCTGAGGGACTGGCATGTCTGTGATCGCCACAGTCTTGGCAGGGTCGGCTTTGAGGCCCTCCTTTGTAAATATGTGGCCTACATAGCAGACCTGGTCCAGGCGGAACTTGCATTTGAGACGATTCAGCCTAAGGTTTATCTCCCGGGCTCGGTCAAGCACTCGTTTTAGGTTGGCGTCATGTTCAGTAGCATCACGACCTCCTACAATGATGTCGTCCACTATAATAGCACACGGATATCCTGCAAACAGCTGCTCCATTGAGCGCTGGAAAACTTCGCTTGCTGAACTTATGCCGAATGGCATACGAAGGAATCTGTAGCGCCCGAACGGTGTGCTGAAAGTGGTGAGCATTGATGACTTATCATCGAGAGGTATCTGCCAGAATGAGCTCTTTGCGTCTAATACAGAAAACACCGTTGCACCTGACATCTGGGTGGCAACTTCCTCAACGCTACGCATTGGATAGTGGGGTCTCTTCAGAGCAGTGTTGAGGTCCTTTGGATTAATACACAGTCTGATTTCTTGTTTGTCTTTCTTGTGTGTTGCTACCATAGACGAGACCCAATCTGTAGGTTCTGAAACTGTAGTTATGACACCGTTATTCTGCATGTTGTTGAGCTCGGCTTTGACACGTGTCTGCATTGCCACTGGAATACGATGTGCTGGACGAACTACTGGTTGTACAGTTGGATCCAGTGTCATAGAGCATGTGATAGGAAGTTTCCCTAGCTCGTCACTGAACACATCTTTGTATTGTGCGAGTATCTGTTGGGTGAAATCGTCATCGTTCTCAGTGCTAACATGATGAACGTGGGGGCTCATTGTGACAATACCCATGCGCACACATGCACGAAATCCCAGTAGTGGCACTACGCCTCGGTCCACGAGAAAAAAAGGTAGTGTGTGTTGCTCTCCATCTAAACAGCAAGGCAGTGTGACTATACCAGTAGTTTCTATTTTGCTGCCTCCATAAGCCACTAAGTTGGTGTCTTTGCTGCAGTTTACTGGTCGCTCGCCGTCAGCAAGCTGTTGGAAGGCATCTTTTGACATCACGTTGCACTTAGCACCTGTATCTACTTTCATTTCAAAGGGCTTGTTATGTATATGTAGTGTAACAAATCCTTCATCTTTTCTTTCTGTTTGAGGAGTGATGGTGTTCACACACTTGTCATTGAGTTCAACACCGTCCACATAAAAAGTGTCATCACAGACGCTGTTGTCTGTCTTTTCCAGTTCCAACTGGTGAACAGATTTTCTATAGTCTTTGTGCCTTGCATAGCTTTTCTTTTCATAGCCTTGGCGGTGTGACATGGACTTACAGCATTTTTTGTAATGATTGAATTTTTTACAGTTATGGCATTGCTGGCCAAAAGCAGGACACTTGTCTCTCTGTGCAGTATGGCCACCTCCACAATTGCTGCAATTTGTAATGCTTTTTGCCTCTTGTTTGCCTGCTTGAGGTTTATATCTTGACCTTTGGTGCCACCCACTGGAATTTGGCTGAATTGCGTCGACAGTGGTTGCTGTTTGGGGCATGGCTAGCGTTCTATTACTTTCTTCAGTCATCTCATATATGCGGCAAATTGTGATAGCTTTTGTGAGAGTTAATTCGCTGTCACGTAGCAAAGCCTTTCTTATGCTGTCATTTCTGATGCCACATACTATTCTGTCACATATCAGTTCATCGGTAAGGTTTCCAAAGTGACAACCGTTAGCTTTGATCCTCAAGTCATTAATGTAGGATTCGATAGTTTCACCTTGCTTTTGATTTCGTGAATGAAACTTGTGTCTCTCCATAGTTTTGTTTTGTTGAGGGTTACATACCTCTCGAAATTTTCGTTTCAGACACTCAGGGTCTTCTCTAGACTCTGCTTGGACGATAATGGCTCCCCCTTCACCTGGCGCTCTCACCTCCGCTGCATAAACAAACGAACGCTCCCGTTCGATGGCCTCCGCTCCTGCGAGATTGAGGAGGATATATGCCTTTGTTTTGTCAGGCTTGTCAGAGTGCGCCGCTGCTATAAAGATGTCCTACTCCTGTTCAAAAACTCGCCAATTCTCTGCGAGGTTCCCGTCGAAAACGAGGGGGTCTGGTCTACGAAATCCATCCGCCATCACGTCTTTAATCGTAACTTTAACTTGTGTTTAACAAAACTCACAGACGATAGATTCGTTTCATCTTCTGACACCATGTAGAAATGAGTGATGAGCCCATGGTGAATTCCAACCAGCCGTATTTATTATGTAAACATGTAGCGTATATTCAGCTCACAGCATACACAGCCACAGGCAACAAAACCGAAACCTAAACTCTTTAACCCGGCAGGCGAATATATAACAGGGCCAACCGGACTCCTGCGCATGCGCACTTTCACTAGTACGGTGTCTCTCAGTGTCCATACAGTGCGCAAACGCAATCATTCACAAGAATGATCTACATCCTTCTTCTTTAGATTGTGCTTCCTACGGCAAAACTGAATAAAAGGTTAGAACTTAAAACACTATAACAGTTAAATTTTCCATATTGGGAAATTTGTACTTGTAACATTCAAAACATCTTAACATTCTTTTGTGAAATAAGTGCATTGAGTGGCATCTGAAGACATTTTCACTGGAACAAAATTATTATAGACACTAAACATGAATAAGAAAACAAGTAATCGTTTCATGACACCAAATACTGCTGGTTTGATCTTGTTTTGACCATCAAACACAGATAGGCCTACATCAGAGCCAGGTAATCACTGTCAGAGATGTAGCCCAGACAGGGCAGTGGTCAGCGGCGTCAGTGAACACTGACATCCGCTAATGCATCTGGTTCTCTGGGTCCGAATCTTTCTAAGCAGATGTTCAAATAGGCACTATCTTTACTAATCGACTGCAGTTTTGGACATTATACATATATATTCTCGACTGAACTAATCTTAAAACTACACTTTGATGATTTGTGATTGATTAGGGCTAATAGAATGACTGCCACACTCAAAATACACAAAACCAAATGATCACTTTATATTAAACTTAAGCAGCATATAATGTGCATGTCAAGACCATATCACTTTATTTTGTATATAAAGTGATATATTATTGTTTATAGACGTCAAATATTAATTGATTTTTTTTTCTTTTTATTAAAAACTGTCACGGCAAACATCACGCCAGTGTTGTTTTTGGCAGCCCTTTTAGTTTTAGTCTTAATATTTGGAAGAAAATGCTTTTTAGTTTTAGTCACATTTTAGTCACTTACACTGAAAAAAATGATTCATTGAATTTAATATTTTTTTTAAGGTAAGTGGTTGCAATCAATTTATTTAAGCTACATTTAAACAAAAAAGATTAGTAACGTAAAATGAAATATAAAACTTTTGTTTAAATGTAGCTTAAATAAATTGATTGCAACCACTTACCTTAAAAAAATTAATTAAATTCAATGAATCATTTTTTTCAGTGTATAAACCTGATAGTTTTAGTCAAGTTTTAGTCGACGAAAACACAAAAAGGTTTTAGTCAATTTTATTAGATGAAAACGCAAGAAGGTTTTAGTCAAGTTTAAGTCAATTTTAGTAAAAAAGGAAGTCTTTAACAAATTAATTAAGGTTAAAAAGTGAGGTGTATTAACTCTTTCACCGCCAGCTTTTTTCATGATTTTCACAAAAGTTTAATGCCTTCCAGAAAATGCTCCTTTTTGAATATATAAACATACAATATGAATTAAAAGAACAGACCCTCTGCTTTCAAACAAAAAATCAGTTTCATCCTACCTTCATGTGTTCTGTTTTTACCACCTCTCAAATATGTGTAGGTTTCATCAAAAACACCAAATCTTGAGCAAAAAGATGAGATAATTCCATTTTTGTGAAGGACTTTTGATAGAGATCAGATGCAGAGCGATCTTTAAAACATACACGGACATACAGCTGTTTGCCATAGGGCAATACTTCCAGTTTTTATAAGTTGCGGTGGATAATAGTGGTATTGCAGATTGACGAGATAACTCGTCAATGGCGGGGAAAGAGTTAAATACTATTAAAATGTGCATTAAGGTTGTCCCTGAGAGCTTGCCGTTGTTTTAGTCGTTGTGCCTTCTGCACTTGTCATAACAAAAAAGTTGAGCCTGATATACCCTCATGTTGAGTTTATGTGTTACGCTGAGACCTCGCTTATAAAGTTGAGAAACGCGTGCCTTGCCTTGTTATTTAAATACACCACAAAAAGTATTGGAAATGGGCTTAGGTTTGACAAGTAGATACATGTAAAACCTTAAGCTTACCATGAAATGTGTCACAAGCTCTGATTGTCGAGTAAAATTTAATGTATATATGTTATGTTAACAACGTGACTTGTTAGTTACCTTTAAAAAAATATTAGCGTGATGAGCCTTCAGGTGCTGTTTGAGGTTGGTGGTATTCTTTCCACCTAATTTGTGGCCACATTTACCGTTGTCTCCCAATATGCATTTTCTTTCTGATGGATTATACTGAAAGTATGTCCATAAATCATCTTGACGTTTCCGTTTATTGGCATTATTGGTCCTTCGAACTCGCCACAGCTGCAGGTGTGTTGTTGTTGTGTGAAATCTGGTGCGCGTGCGTGGCATTGGTGGCAGCCGGGTGGTAGGCGTAGCCAAAACAAGGATAGGAGGTGGCAGCATTGCTGATACTTTTTAGCTAAAAACAAACGAATTTCACGCAAAATAGGCAGAAATTACATGCATTGTGAACGTCTCGTCAAGTAAAACTCGAAAGCGTCTCATGTTTTCGTCACTTTAGAGCCATTTTTAGCTAGTCATCATCACGTTATCAAAATAAAGAAGGTGCGTCAACGATATCAATTCGTTATCGTCATCGTTGACGAAAACAACACTGCATCACGCAGGCTTGTACTATTTACAAACATGCTGAGGGTTAATTAAATCTGCCGTTTTCTGAGAGTATCCGCGTGTGTGGGATCCGGGCAGGTCTGCTTTTCCTTCAGACCTTGACGCCTTGTGTGTTTGACTTTATATGGTGCGGCGCTGACTGATCGGCGTATGACAGAGTACCACGAGAGCAAAGGTAAAGGCGGACCATTTTGTAACATTTCGACTTGCTCTCGCGGTACTTTGATGTCTTCGCTGCCGAACTGTCTGCACAGCGCCACATAAAGCGAAATGCCTCTTTACAGCAAAGTACCAGCAACATGAGAAGTGGTGGCACGCAAAAGAAAGTGAAGGTACACTAAAATATAAAAGTGTCAGTACTGCGAGTACTGGTTTAGTTATTTACATCGTGTGTTGCTCTCACCATTGTGCAGCCGCGCACTCGCTCTGTAGTTTGTAGCGGGGGGTGCTTGGTGAAAGTTTTTGTAGGTGGCACTATAGAGCCATTTTTACACTTCCAGTTTTGAAGCCCATTTCAAATAAAAATTTTCACCACATTTTAGGCCTTAAAAATGAGATTCATTTCGGACAAATACGGAAGTATGCGTAAGCGCCTGTTGGGCTGCACGCTTGTTTATGGACTAAGATTACTCTTTACCGTCTGCCACTGGTTGTGTCAGCAAAGACAGCTCCCGTAAGCGTACGGGCCAACCAATCGACCCAAGAAGAGTTTGGAACAAGATGAGAAAAAGAATGAGGATTAATATGGGTGTTGCATTATCTGGATAGAGAAAGCTTCACGACAACATCTAACTAGACAGAGATGCTTATCTTGCTTGTGTTTAACGCGACGGGTGAGTTGTTTTGATTCGTAACTCTTTAAAAATCGTGTGCTATTATATCGATGTGAAAAATCATTTTAGATTGTAAGTTTGTTCACTTAATTCTGTGCTGTGTTATCACACGAATTTGGACTCATACTGTAACATCTATGACTAACAATTTCGTTTTAAACATCAAATATAACATTTTATATTGAAATAAAACAATGTCATCAAACACAACATTTATAAGACTTAAAGAGTAACTAAACCCTAATCCAACTTTTTTTAGTTACTGATCTGTAAGAATGATGGTTTATTAGTGCTGTTCATTGATTTTAGTAAGTTTTTTGACATTTGGATATAAAGTGTTTCAATACTACAATATATGGTGTAAAAACGTCTGCGTGCTGCCCTCTTCTGGTTGAACGGTGGCTTCTGCAGTTGAATTTTCCTATTGGATGTTGGGTCCAAAAAATGACTCGTGACATAAGCAGGTTCAAGCTTACCACGCCCTTGTTACGATCTCATCACACACTTGGTACGAGCTTCGTCCCCTCTATCTCTGTTGGGAACTGCCCACTTTTCTTGCATTTTTCAAATATTGCCAGTGGGTGGAGTCAGGCTCTGACCAGGGGTTTAGTTACGCTTTAATTACCTTATCAGTCAATGTGATTTCTCGTTCGCGTCTGATTAATGGCCATCAGTGGTTGAGTTAAAGACTACAAATCCTATAATTCCATTCTGCTTCAGAACATCATTAATCAATGTCATTTGTTGATATTGCCGTTTTGGCGCCATCTAGAGGCGAATTTGAAAATGCTTATTTCAAATTAATATTATTTGTGTTTAACATAAACTTAAAAAATGAGTAAGTCTTATGCCTAACTTGAAGTATGATTTACTTAATATTTTTAAATTGATATAATTTGAGTAAATGTAGGCAAAAAAAAAATAAAAATAATAATAAGTAGAACAAATGTTAATTTTAACAAATTACATAGCCAACGGTTTTTAATCACCAACAAAGAAACTGCGCCTTTTGCCGATGACAAACACCTCAGAAACTCCTTGAATTTATAAATATTTAATTCATAATTATTTCCTTACTACAAAAGTATAACATTATACAAATTCTCAGTGAAATTTATTTAACACCATTGCATACTTTATATCATGTTTCATACCATGCAAAGGGAAACATGATAATATAAAAACGTATTGTACAGTAATGCAGAAAAGCGCATCACAACCATGTTAAAGCTATTAAAACGTTCAGATGCAAAAATGATGTAAAATTAGATAAACTAGTTAATGATATTGTGCAAATGCTATCCGTCTCTTCAACGGTCTTCGCAAATTATTTTGTTATAAGACTCAGTTATCACGTCTCTTCTACACTGTTAGTACACTAGGGATGGGTATTGGTTTTTTTTTTTTTGCAATACCGGTGCCAAATCGATACTTTTAAAATGGTTCCGGTGCCTAATCCAATACTTTAAAAAAAGAGTCACAAAAAGAAGGTGAATGAAGTACAGCATAAAACACACTGAAAATTCTTCTCTGTTTTTCATCATTCGTTTATAAATGATTTGCCTAAAGCACCATCATCTTTTAAGACCTGCATTCTTGATTTCTTCTTTATGAGATTTTTAATCTGTGAACTAAATAAAATCTTTTCAACACTCCACTTTGAGCTCAGTAAAATGTTCTATGATTGGTTGTTAATAATCTGTTCAATGATTGGTTAAAGCCTACGGCTGGCGCTCACATAAAGATAAAGGGCGAGTTTTAATGGAAAGTGATCCTCCCTATGCCCTATTCCCTTCGAAGATCAGATCTCTTGATGTATAAACTCTAGAGAAAATTGTGCAATTTTGTCTTATAGTGTGGCTAATTAAACACACTTGGCAAATAGAGTAATAAAATACAGCGTCTTTTTCTCTTTATTTGGATGGACTGTTCATGCGACATCCTCTTCGTGAAGTGCCTTCAACGGTGCAAATGGCATTTGGAATTCACCCAAAATATTTTGTGAAACCATTCACGTTTTGACACTTTCTGCATGTCTCTGATGACCTTGACACTCGTGACTGCCGCGGCATATCTCAGAGGCCAATAACAGCCGTAGTACTTATAAAAACATTAGTGAAGTAATACCTTTGAGCAATTCCTCTGAAGAAATTTTACCATATTAGCAAAATAAGCTGCCGTCAGAGCAATTGCGGCATTCACGCGCTCCTCTGAGGATCTCATTTTCCAAATTGTTCTTAAGTCAGAATATAAAAAATAACCTGGACATATGTTCTTACAAAAATGTGTTCAATTTGTATTATTAGGGGATTTCTTTTTACATTTTAAACGTATTAAATACAGCGCATATTTTAAATGAAAATATATTTGGCAAAGAAGTTGGCCACATTTTATCTTTAACATTAGATTATTTAATATTTCCATTTATTAATAAAATAAATGTTTAAAATGTTTGTTCATTATTACTCTTAACGAAAAACTGAACCCCAATAAAATAGTAGCTCCAATGGCAAACTTGCTTATATTAAACAGCTTGTTTATTAATAAAACGAATTTGACGGATGGTATCTGCGTTAAAACACGAATAAATGAAAGACATAATTTTTCATTAGCCTACTACGAATGCTTATTTGTTCATTATTATTTTTTATTAAAACAGAACAACAATAAATGAATAAAATGACTCGCTTATATTAAACAGAACGTTTAACAAAAACGAATAGACGGAAAACATTTTACCCGCCCTATAACATAAATGAATCTAAAGATCCTTAGATTTTTCAAAACAAATGATTGGTTTCCTTTTTTTATCAATATAAAACTACAACAATGTAAAATATGAACAAACTCACCTAAGTTAAGCGAAGAAATCAAACTTGAATCCTGTTTATTTTTAAAGCTTTCCGACTTTCACATTTACGTGAATTTTGTAAGTCAGAAAATTATTAACACCATATGAGTGCAATATAATTTAACTAGCGTTCATGTGCTGTGCTGGTGTCATTATGATTTTTGGGCTACAGAGAGCAAAAGTATTTCAGTCGACCGTTCATGCATTTAAGAGGCACCGAAATCTGTGTTCTGATTCGGTCTGGTAGGTACCGGCCATATAGGCAGTGGTGCCATAATGGCACCGGGTTTTGGTACCCAACCCTAAAGTACACATAAAAAATAAGACAAATGATGCGCGTTTGAGGTTGAACTTTGCCAATGAAATGTTTGCCAAAAAGCATGCATTTGTATGACATTAAAGTCTATCACCTAAACACAGAGAATCCGTGTCATGTTACTTCAATATCATACAGTATGCTCAGCATGAAGTCAAGCACACAATCGAATGTCAATCAAAATGTATTTATAAAGCACAATAAAAACATCAGTAGTTTGTAACATCTCTCTTAAACTATACTTTAACAGAAGACACAATTGTAGTGTTTTTGACACAGGCACCAATTAATTTGGTGATTTTTACATAGGCAACAATTGGGTAGTATGCCATACACAGGACACAAGTGCGTGTGTCAGATGACCCCTCCCTCCCTCCTATACTTCGGGGCACCAGCTAAAGAATTTCACTTTAACAATAAGAATGATCTAAATCAGGTATAGGCAACTTCAGTCCTGGAGGGCCGGTGTCCTGCAGAGATTAGCTCCAACCATAATTAAACACACCTGAAGTAGCCAATTAAGGTCTTACTAAGCATACTACAAACTTTAAGGCAGGTGTGCTGAGGCAAGTTGGAGCTAAACTCTGCAGGACATCGGCCCTTCAGGATCGAAGTTGCCCATCCCTGATCTAAATGGATCATTCAACAAATAAGAAAATATGTAAATTGGAGGGAGTTTGTCATCTAATTTATCTGAATGATTTTGTGAAGTTCTGTCCAGCTTGTAGAACCCTTTAACTGTATTATCAACACAAGGAAGACACAGTGGTAATAAAATGGAATTCATTAACAAAAGATAAACAAGAATAACTAAAAACACTACTAAATGATACTAAAATACAAAAAAATTTAAAAAGATGGAAACTAAAATGCAAAGCATAGAAAATACAGGTGACTGAGTTGAATTTATAGCAGAATGTTTTCTGTTTCTGATAAGATGAAATAAGCCCAAATCAAAGAATTATCTGCTAAACATTAAAGAAGTCAGTTATGGAATATTGCAATGCATCTATGGTAAATGGTTACTAATAGATTAAGCCAATGCCAATTCATTCATCTATATGTTATTAATTGAACAGTTTCAGAACATAAAGATGTCATTCAGAATGCTAGTGTCTTTAGACGAGTATGAAGTCAATATGTGATGGTTTAATATCCATCTTATCCATCAGCCAAATTTATTAGCCAAAATGTGTTTGTGAAAGTCTTTTATTATTCTAGCTCCCCCTACAACAGTGGCTCTCAAACTGGGGGCCCCGAGATTGTGCTGGGGGCCCCAATTTAGTGACATTTAAAAAATATATATATCATAAATTCTGTCTAATTAAACCTCTGGAAAAATAAGGCTACTAACCAACACCACATTGTAAAATTGTATATGCTTTGGTTTGTTTAATTCATATGTTAAGTTATGGAATGTTTTGTCATAAATTTTTTTGGAGGGCCCATGAAGGGATGCACAGTAGACAGGGGGGCCGCACGCCAGAAAAGTTTGAGACATATCAATATGATCAATAGGTTAATGTTGATGTTATTAACCAAACAGAAAGGTCTTTATGATTTAAAACTACTAAACAGCAGTGTACCTGATGCAAAAATAAAATTCAGCAAATGCAAACTTCAGGTGATGCATAGCTTTAGCCTACATAAAAGGCTTATTTCTTTAATGTAGCGAGTTCCTCTTCAGCCATTTTGCACGTTTATGTATTCGTCAGATAAACACCAAATAACTTTTCTTCCCTTTACCTATTGCTGTTTTCTGTGTGTGTATGTGTCATCCACTCATGACAAAAAAGCATGACAATATGATGTTGTTTTTTAAAGTGTGCATCCGGCCCGCGCACGTCGTTTGCTAACGACACAGAAATTGCAAAAAGCACAATCGGCTAAAGTACTAAAAATTAATATTACGTTTTTTAGTCATAAGTCATAAGCATGCAGCAATAAAATGTGTTGCTAAATCATGCTCTGAATGTGCATACAAAATTTATTTCTGTGCACTGAAGGCTGGTTTTTAAAAAGCACGTGATGAACTCAATAATAACAATAATACTGCATGTTTTGACATTCGGTGGCGTATTGCAATGGTTTGTATACACAACGAGATGCATGGTGTTCCTTTTAATGTTCTTATTAATTTATATTCACAACTTATCAACAAAAAAAGTGGCAAAAAAGTAGTTTTAAAGTAGCAAACAAAACTTAAATTAAACTCGAAAATTATGTCTGACCCACTCCATTTCTCTCGTCATATTGGCCTTCAATCCATGGTGTTTAATATTACAGTCTGTCTTTTGTAATAAGCTAATTAAATTGAAACAAAATATAATCAACATTACAACAATATTCAAACCCAACAATACTCAAATATAAAACAAACATTCTCTATAGGATCCTTGTTAAAACCAATCTGATACGTTGTTTATAATTGTTGGTTAAGTTCACTATTTCAGGCAAAATTTCTGTTGCAAACCTCAATTTACCTAAATAAAAAACACTTTCACTTTAAATGATGTGCTGTCACCAGCTGCTTGTTCATTTATACTGCAGCGCAACCCCGAAGTTGGGGTCTGCAGCATTTGCAAACAACTTCGTTTATGAGTGTCAAAAATGGTGGCGTATTCTAAATGAAAGGCGTAAACGTGGCAAAAGTAATGTGTTTTTGAACGTAAACGCATAAATGTAAACATGGCCTGAGAGACTATTTTACAGTTTTGGCCCAATGACTGAAAAGGCACAATCCCCCCTCAGCTTCAGTCTAGATTTAGGAACCATTAACACTCTTTTCTCAGAAGACCTTAACAGTTTAGCAGATATATTTTTACTTAAAAGATCACTCAGGTATTCAATGACCAGTTATGTTTTTATTACCTTAGAATGAGACGTTTTTATCTACATACATGAGGGTCCCCTTACATGGAAGTCGCCATTTTTTGCCGCTATGTTTCTACAGAAGCCCAAACTTTTTTACTAAGTTGTCTCCGATGATGACACATGGTTGTCCGGTGGCTGCTACCATAGTTTCTCTATATGTTTCAAAAACGAGAGGTGAGCAGTGGACTGAGCCGTTGGTTGTAATTTGCAACCTCACCACTAGATGCCACTAAAATTTACACACTGCACCTTTAAAAAAAAGAGACTATAAATCGAGGGTATGGGGGGCCTACAAAACCTCTCAGCCCCAGGGCCTCACATTAGGTTAAGGCGGCCCTGGTTATAAAATACTATTGTTGCCATGGAGGTCCAACAGAAAAAACTTAAGGGGTTTTTCTGCAACACCCTTAAGTTTAAGGGAAACATAAGGGTGAACTTAAGGGAAAATTACACTTAAAGGTAGGGTAACAGATTTGATCCTGAAACATTTTTAGTTATGCTGGTTAAAAGTCTCCTCGCATCCTGATAGCAATCACTGTGTTAAGTTGTTTAAATGTATTTGTAGAAATTAGGGATCCACCGGTTGACCGGCCAGAGATCGGAACCGGACGGTTTTTGCGCGATCGGCAACCGGACGTTTTGGTATTTTTTTTCGGACGATTTTTCCGGAAGTGCACCCGCGTGCACAGACTACGTTTTCATCTTTCGCAAACATGTGTTTTGTGTAAAAGAATTTCGAAATCTGTGCGCAGGACATTAAGATTGCAAGCTGCAATGTCTGTACAAGTTAATCGCGGAGATTAACAACAATACATTCGCAGGGCTCTCAAGTCTCACACATCCACTGTGAGATACATGCATTTCAGTCACGCACACCTTGTATTTCTAAGAGACTGATAACTTTTCCTGCTATATACAATTAATGGAAGAGGCGCAGGGAAGTTATCTGTCGAGTTTAGCTGTCTCGAGTTTTTCTTGCGCTCCTCTGATGTCAATCACGTGGATGCGTGGCGCGTGCACGCACAGAGTGAAAGTTAGAAGAGCAAGATCCGATAAATGCGGTAAATAACGCAGGTTTCTTGAATATAGCCAAATGCGTGTTAAATTATGCTTGATTTATTAAAAAACTCTCCAAATGCTTTGCAATCAGAAGCTTTATCTTACCTGAAATAACGTAGAGGCTTCATGAAATGAATGAAATGACCAGATATGTATTTCATTATTATTGCCACGTAGTACTGAACATGTAACCTTATCTCTCTTAAACACAGCTTAAAGTACATGCTGATGGCAAGTGCTGCAATCCTACTGTAATACAGATTTCATTTTAATTTAGATACATTTGTCTTTTATCAGACTTACCAATTGTTATAATTTATATTTGTGCTGGTCAGTTATGAATACTAGGTAACATTGAACTGCTAGCAAAAACTTGAGAATTTGGTGGCTCAGAGGGGCTCCTCCCCTAACAGATGTTATCTCACTCCAAGCTTTTAAATAAAACCTGAGAGCCCTGCATTCACCACAACAAACTTGGTCAGACATTTAAGTTCATCACCTGATAGAACACAATACGTATCAAAAGTCTGTTGATAATGCAAAACAGGCAAGACATTCAACCCTCACTCAACCATCCATGTCATGGTCTCATTTAACCACTTATGTTTGTATTGAATGTAGCCTACTGCACAGTTCCTGCTGTTAATTTTAGATGGTTACAGTTATAGGTTTCAATAGCCAAACCAAGTTTAGCCTGTTAAATACCAAATAAACATATTGTTTATGTATACTTTCATTCTTTCTTGTTTGTTGCTTGATAAGAAAAAAAATCAGAAACCAGATTGGAATCGGCCAATTTCCTTGTTAAGAAAACGGAATAAAAACCGGCCATGAAAAATCAAGATCGTTCATCCCTAGTAGAAATTTATGTCATCTGTGAAAGGCGTAGGACAAAAAAATGTTCAACCAATCAAAGATTTCGGTCCGAACGGACGTTTCCTTTTTTGTCCCTCATACGTAAGCGTAATTTGATTGCCCACCGGGCAGCGAGTCCACGCAGACACCATACGTCATTGGCGCGTCCACGTGCGCTCACCTCCTGTCTGTAAACAGCGAGAATGGCAAACTTTTCTGCTGAATTGACAACCTACACAGGAGGCACAAAACGAAAGACATCTTTTATAACAACAACAGCAAAAACTGCCTGGATCAGCAAAGAGCAAAAACCCAAATTAACATCGGTAACTTTACTGCTTTACCACGAGATGCAAACAGCTTCAGGAGGCAAAGGGTCTGAAAGGGTCGTTGCACTGTTTATTTTGGTAAGGTAGGTACGTGATATGTTTAATTGAGATGGATTAAGATTCTACTTTGATGAAACATTGTGTTGCTTATGAAATTGTGTTAGTTTACGGATTAGCGTAACGATATAGTTACTACGTCTACACAACCGAAAGTGTGCCTAAACTAATTCTGATATAAACACGTTGTTTATGTTGGTTATTTTGGAAATGTTATTCACTTTGTACTGCAAAATTTTCTCACTGGTGAATGAGACATGAGATGTGACCGTGTGATCTGTGCGTGTTCATGTGTTTTGAAAGAGGCGTGACTTTGGATTGTGATTTGACTGGAGGGTGGGGTCGTTATTTCATTGCTAGGCGGCTACCGTTAGCATTTTTCAAAATGTGTTACCCTACCTAAGGTGCTTTATGCAACCGGGCCCAGGACTTAATTTCAGACACTTATTTAGAGATTTCATTTATCATTTTTCCTCAAGGGCAGATAGATTTGGTTGTCATCAGCATAAAACTGAAATGACACCCCATGCTTGGTAAGAATTGACCCCAGAGAAAGCATATACAATAAGAACAGAAAAGGAAGAAATATGGATCCCTGAGGAACTCTAAAATGCTCTCAAAATATGGAGCTATATAAAGAAAAACCATCAGGATAAACAGAAAACATTCAGTCTTCAAGATAGGATTTAAACCAGTCAAGAGTGCAACCTATAATACTCACAAATTTTTCAGGCGTGATATAAGGTTCTATGTTGATGGTATCGAATGTAGCACTTAAAGGAACAGTATGTAGGATTGTGGCCAAAACTGGTGTTGCAATCACAAAACTTGTGGCTAAAACTGGTACTGCAATCCCACAACTGGTGGCCAATACACAAAATGACAACATAAACATCGGTTGAGGGCTGCAACTCCACTTTTTAAATGACAATATCCTGGCCAGACAACTGTTGTCAGTGATAAAAGTATTTGAAATGAAAATGATTTCTTAATGTCTAGTGACATATCAGGGCCATTTTATGATTAATTGATATAAATTACTTACATACTGTTCCTTTAAATCTAATTGTAAACGTATCAGAGTCTATTTAGTCTGGAGCTAATCAAATATAATTTAACACTTTTAAAAGTGCTGTCTCCGTGCTATGATGTTTTCTAAACCCAGTTTGAAATCTTTCAGCAATATTATTTAGCACTAAGAAATTCTGCAGTTGTAGTAAAACAGTAGGGTCAAGATTTTTTTTAAGCAGGAGTTTTACATTTGCTTTAGGTATTTTGGAATAGTCACTTTATAAAGAGACTTGTTTATTATAGCCAGAGGGCTTTGTCCAACAACATCAAAAACCTTGTGGACATGTACACTGAAAAAAATGATTCATTGAATTTAATCAGTTTTTTTTAAGGTAAGTGGTTGCAATCAATTTATTTAAGCTACATTTAAACAAAAATGATTAGTAACGTAAAATAAAATATAAAACTTTTGTTTAAATGTAGCTTAAATAAATTGATTGCAACCACTTACCTTAAAACATTTTTATTAAATTCAATGAATCATTTTTTTCAGTGTAGTAGGTTTGAACTGCTTAATAATATCTTGAAAGGACTTTAAAGAAATTGTTTGAAATTCATTTAAAGTAGAAGAACAGAGAGAGGGGACCAACCAAACAAAATTTGAAAGAGTAATTTGCTGTCTTATGTCAACTCTTATCTGCAAAAAAAAAAGTAAGAAAACTATCACAAACTGCAGATGATGCATTTAGGCAGACATTACTACACTGAAAAAAATTATTCATTCAATTTACTCCATTTTTTAAGTAAGTGGTTGCAATAAATTTATTTAGCTATGTTTAAACAAAAGTGTTTTGTTTTTCTATTTTTGTTTTTGTTTGTTTAAATCTAGCTTAAATAAACTGATTGCGACCACTTACCTTAAAAATTTTTGTAAATTGAATGAATCATTTCTTTGTAAGTGTAGTTGGATTTAAAACTGGGAATAAAATTGTGTTAAACTGTGATTTAAAACTATGTTAAAATTGTGAATTTTTTAAGGTAATTAATACCATAATTGTCAGTGTGTGAAGTAAGAAGAAGAAGACAAGTAGTTTCCAAATAACATATATAAACTTTACTTTCAAAAGCAGGATGAGTTTACAACACATCATGAACACACTTTGCTAAGTAACACGACTGAGACCGGACAAGGAAGACTGAAACAAGCACAACTTAAATAGGGCTCTAAACCAGATAATTAATGATAAACAGGTTTTGACAATTAGACAGATGAACAGAGGATGATGACTAACTAACAGAGGATAACTAATCTAGGAAGGTGAAACTCAAAACATGCAATGGACACTGATAGGAACGTGACAATAATATCTGAAAAGTATTGACATTTAGCTGCTTTAACAGATTTTTGATACCCGATTAATATCCCTTGTAGTATTTAAAAAGATACTTGTAATTTAAATGGTAAATGGTAAATGGACTGCATTTATATAGCGCTTTTAACATACCTATGGCCATCCAAAGCGCTTTACAATTAGCCTCACATTCACCCATTCACGCGCACATTCATACACCGACGGCGGTGTCAGCCATGCAAGGCGCCAGCCAGCTCGTCGGGAGCAACTGGGGTTAAGTGTCTTGCTCAAGGACACTTCGACACTTGGTCCGGTGGAGCCGGGGATTGAATCACCAACCTTCCGGTTTGTAGACAACCTACATGAACCACTGAGCCACTGCCGCCACTGCAGCCACTGATTTAACTTCATTCCATTTCCATTCCGTTTTACGACATGCACATCTAAGTTCTTTAGTGGTGCTATTTAACCAGGGTTCAGATTATTTTTTTTTCTCAGTGGAGCAAAGTTTAACAATAAGAGATGTTCATCTGTATTTGAGATGTTTAAGGAGGGACCCAGATTATACATAGGACATGCCTCCTCAAAAAGCACAGAAAAGTGCATCAAATTCATATAACATGTAGATTATAAAAACGTCAAATTCATCAAACATGGAGGTTGAGCATGTCACCATTCGGGTTGGGTATCGTTTTCATTTTAGTGATTCCGATACCTAAAATACAACATAAAAGATATAACAGGCAATTTGCTATTGGATGCAGTAATGTACAGTAAGATATAATAAAACCCTTCATGGCTTTGGTGAACGGATTCTCTGCAAATAAAATTACGGAATAAACCTTTTTTAGCGAAAACCAGGAGACTTGGATTTCCTTGAGCAGTAGTCTTCATTGCAGAAAGCGATCTTCAAATAGGAGCATAGAGCCCAGGAGCTGCAGTAACTGTCTGACTTATACCCCATTCACACAGACCTTTGGTCCCAGAAAATGCCTGTAAAATGGCCAGACAGTCTGTGTGAACACAAACATGTCCCGTAAATCTTCTGAGATTGTTGCCGGAAAGTGGACCTAGTAAGATACACGGAAAACCCTCTGTGTGAACAAGAAGCTGAAACAATGCCATAATGGGCGTGTTGTAGTATCACAACAAGAGTTATGTTATGGTTCAGCTCTTTAAAACGAGAGATCAACATTCACGACGAGAAATGTCGCAAACTAGATTGAAGCAGCTATCAGGATATTTTTAAATGAGATGCATAAACCACGCGCCTGCCATAGTGAGGTTGTGCGTGTCATGGCAACTTGAAGTTGGTTCAACTCTTTAAAATGAGCATTTGGACCTGGTTCTAAAATGGACCGGTTCTCCATACCCAACCCTAGTTACCATGGCAACAATATTTATATAATCATTAATCCTGTAACTATTTTACATCATCCATGACTCTACATTATTCTGACCCAAGTTTGAAGTGACATGGCTCTTTATTTTTTTGTAATCTTTGTAAGTCACTTTAGATAAAAGTGTCTTGGGTGAAGCAGCTCTCCAGAGGTTATAATAATAGCTCCTACCAGTGTTTCTGTAATGTGTGTAGTGTAATATGTTGCTGTTGATTTTATTATGCTGATGTCCTGATTGCTGGCTAATGGTGTGTTTACACCAACCGCGGTAGAGGCGTGAAGCGCGAGTGATTTCAATGTTAAGTCAATGTGCAGACGCGTTGACGCGGGTCAGGAGGTCCCGCGGCGCAGAAGAGGCGTTCGGCGCCGAGCAGAAGACGCGTTTCCGCCTCATTCGTGCGTGAAGCTCGCGCGAAAGGCGCAAATTGAGCGTTGTGCACGGTACGCGCGAATGGTGCTTTTGTGCATTTTGCGGTTCACGCGAATTTGCGGCTGACGCCCGAGTTGAAAATTTGAACTTTGGAGGAATTTCGCGCCACGTTTACCAATCAGGAGCCTGCCTTCTGCTGTGGTGGCAGCCCCGCCCAGAGTCACTCACTCAAGCAGTCACTCGAAGCTATATGACACAAGTTGTTATTTCTATAGAGGAGACAGGAATAAAAAGGACCTCGCTTGGAAGGGTGTCAGTAAGGACTTTGGGCAACCTGGTAAGTTGTAATACACACTTTACTTTTGAGTCACGTGACGTTTATCGACCCGCGCCGTTTATTTTCCCCCTATAGTAAGGTTACCCACTCTTGATAAATGCACAAGTAACATCAGTCATCTTGCAAACAGACACTCGCACAGCAGTTGCCCCTCCCACAAGAAGCGGATTTTGCTTCGGAAGCGCGTCAAATGCTTGCTTTTTCCGCGCGTCTACTCCGCTCTTCACGCGCGAATGCATTCAAAGTGTTCAAGCGGCAAACTAGGCGCGGTAGATGCGATTTTGATGCCCAAAACGCGTTTGGTGTAAACTCAGCATAACACAACATTGTAAATTGTGATTGGGTCTTTTTTCTCCTTTTCTCAATTTTTTTTCTTTATCTATTCAAATCCTCTATTCAGTTTGAGAACTGCTACGTATCTTCTACACAAGTGCATTTTCTGTTCTCGGCTGTTGAAACAAGTTCTGTTCACATGCTTAGACTTTAATAATTATTTAATTTCATTTCAGACACGAGTTGCTAGAGGAGGCCTGTAGGCAGGGTCTGCCCTTTGCCCAGTGGGATGGACCAACTGTTGTTGTATGGCTTGAGGTAGGGTACTTTGTACATATGTGCTGCATATATCAAATGCAGTTGTGCCACATATTTATGTTTGCATTGCTAATGCTAATGCTATTGCATTGCAGTTATGGGAATTTCCAGTGGAGCTGCAAATCTATCTTTAATGGATTTCATTAGCTCATTAAAAGTCATGCCAACTGCTAATATTTAACAATAGTTTCTATGTGGCATGAAAAGTACAGCTGCTGAAATAATGTTAACTCCATATGAGTATTGGCAAAAGAAGAACATGATGAAGATGATATACAATCAAATGTTGGTATTGCCTACTAATTTATTGGCCATTCCAAAATTTGGGCATCGACATTTTCTTGTTACAGGCAGATATGAATAAATATCTTGGAGAAAGAGTTAGCAAAGCTCTGAAATCTTAAGTGAGGAAAACATCAAAACTCTTTAGTTTGTTTAACCCTATTAAAACTGAAAAGTGATAAACAACAGAGCTTTGGACAACGGAGCTGTTACATAAACTTCATGTGGCTCATGTCCAAAAAGTCCAAAAAGTGTGAATATGTCTTTCCACTTCATGGTTTTGTACTGATGAAAGTGATGCAGACCTGTAAGAAAGTTGATAACATTTTAAACAGCTGTTAGCATTGTCCCCAGAACTACCACATAAGCTTACATGCATAACCAGGGCCTGAAGTTTACTTTTTTTGACCACCAGCCACTGTGGCAGGTGGATTTAGAAATTCACCTGCCACAGTGACTTTTTACCAGCCAGTTTTTTTTTTGTTGCTTGAATAATGAACGATAACACTGTCTTTATTGTATGAATAATTATTTTTTAGAGCTACAAAAGTAATTTTCTCTTTGTCTTAGGTTGTTTGATTAACTTAGGTTGTTTGATGAACATTAATGACACAGACTTAAGTATGTTAATTGAGGTTACTGTCTCTTTAAGACCAAATAAGCTGGTTTTTGACTCTCTATACATACACTTTAAACATAAAGAAATGTTTTATTAGAAAAATAATAAGATCATTTTGTTTATATGTGCCCTGTCAAGAACAGAAACATTTTATATACGCTTGCTTTAAGGAACGCGCACGCAGACACACAGACGGAGGTGGGAATTCCAAACTGCGCACATAAACGCCCTACATACGTTGTTTTTCATTACTCTATTCACAAAATGTAAGTTAATATTCTACAGTATAAGACACAGTAGGGGAACTCTCTCTAAAGTTTACACATCAAGAGTTCTGATCCATCACAGCACTACACATCTGTGCAACTGTTATTGTACTGTAGCCTATGTCAGCATTGCATTACAGATAATGAGGTCAGCCAGGAAAAACAATACTCTCTTTACTTCAAAACAGATTATATAAACAGGCAATTTTTTATTATAATTAGTTTGTTTAAAAAGTAGACATTTCAGGGCATCATGTTTGTGTGAGGAGTATTTGTGGAGTTTTAATTGATTTTTGTAACGTGTTTTGAGAGACAGCTGGCGGAGACAGAGATGTCCGAATGCGCACCCTGTTTATTTTCTTTATTTGACCAAAAAAAAAAGATTTGTTGTTTTTGTGAATGTACACACATTTAAGAAGACCCTTTACAGTTTCAAATGATGTATAACACGTCAGTGTATGATTATTAATGATGGAGTTTTTTAAGTTGATGCTGCTTTAATAAGAAAAAAACACGTCAAAACGCGGCGGCACATTTTTGGACCCCAGAGTGTTAAATAATCGCTGACACATTCTACCAAGCTTTATTAATTTTACTGTAACTCTTCAATCATTTGCGCTATCAAAACAAATCAAATTGCTCCTGAAAGTAGACAAACTGCACTTTTTGACTATATGGTTTATTAAGGTATTTTCTTACTTTCAGTCAGGCAATCGCCGCTGCTGTCGTGGAGAGCTGAAGTGTCTGATTTAAACATTGAGTTATAAAGTGTGTTAGATTAGCAAGCAGAAGATTTGAATGAATTGAGTGAAAATGGCATCAGTAACAACACAATAACTTATATACAGACTTATATACATATAATACAGTATATTTTTCAAGTCTAAAGTGTTAAATTCTTTTGATCACTAGTTTAATTGAGTCAGATTTCTTCTTCGTCTACTTAAAGTCTGTTTACAAACTCACAACACATTGTAATAATCAACAACTCATAATTTATTGAAAGTCATTTATTTTCTGAAAAAAATTATACATTGCCCTTTGACAATGTATGATGACAATGTGTTAGAAGTTGACGGTCAAAAAAACGACCGTCAAAAAAAATGTGTTAAAACAATCTATTTTTGCTTTAGGATCCAAAGGGTTAATACAAGGGTGTAAAACTCAGTTTAGATGAGGGCCGGATAACTTTTTCAAACCTTTGTGTACTCATAATTTTGGTAATATTGACTAAACAAATTAAAAAATAATTGGCAAGAAACTAGGAAAACATAAGGCTCTGGGAAAACTACATTTGACAAGTACTCAGAAACATTAACATACTTGTGATATACAGTTAATATATACACACATTTACATTGAATATATTTGTAATGCAAACAAATAAAATTATAGATTTGTAAAGTATTACCAGACCTGCCAACCTGTACCCCCGTTGTGTAGCAGGTACTCATTTTGACCTCAAAGTACACTGGTACGATTTGTTACTCTAAACCAAGCAAAATCCTGGTGATGCTTCTGCTGCGTGCAGTACTCAAAACAAGCAACAGAAAAAAGAAAAATATGTCCAATCATAGCACTGGGTTCATCCACCATATAGAAATCTGGGATGATTGATAAGTCTCATAAAGCCTATCAATAACAAGAATCCGCAATCGACGGAACCACAAAATCCTGTGTGATCTACTTCCACCCACTTTCTTACGATTGTTTTAAACTGAGAGTCGAGATGTCTGGCCCCTAAGGTAAACTCAGGGTTCCCACGGGTCCTTGAAAGTTTGTGAATCTGGGGGGGAAATAATTCAAGGCCCTGGGAAGTTTTTGAAAAATATTCATGCCAAGATTACAGGTCATTGAAAGTGCTTGAATCTTATTTTATGCAAGAAGTTTGCCGAAAAAATCCATATTATTCCCTGTGTAGTGTAGGATAATATCATAAAATTTCTAGACTTTTTAAGCACACTTGCTAAACTGTTCACTTTAAATGCTTATATCTACTGTATGCGAATGTTGATTCATACCAAAATGCTTTTTTTGCATAGTTGTGTTTGACACATGAAATGTCTCGGGTTACGTATGTAACTGTTGTTCCCTGAGAAGGGAACGAGACGCTGCGTCGCTCTTACCATACTTCCTGCGTCCCTGTAACGCCTGTTTGGCAATATTTCAGATAGCGATATACTTCCTGGCTCCCCCGTCACCATGTCTTTGTCATTAAGCCTCACCATTGGTTGAATCTGATATACACATTCAGACGCACTTACCCCTGGAAGGGTCCCCAAAGTGTCACCGCAGTGACGCAGCGTGAGTTCCCTCAAAAGGGAACTGTAACAATGTATCTTGACAGGTAACACGATGTAACCTTGCTCTCATTTGAAATGTGTCCCCACATTTAGTCCTTGAATTTGAGGGTATTGGCCCTGGAAAGTCCTTGAAAGGTCCTTGAATTTAGAGTTAAGTAAGGTGTGGGAACCCTGTAAACTGGTCGGGGTGGATGTGTAAAGTTGAAATATAGAATTAGCTTAATCCTATGAAGTTGACAATCTTGTGAGCTCCTTTCATAACATGCACTTGACCGCAAGATGCACGAACATTAATTCTGTTTGTGCAGACCTGCTAAACTTTGGAGAATACAGTATTTAACATTTTAATAATGTTATCAATGACCATATATTGCACATTTTTTTAAACATGATTTTATTTACATTTATAATTATTTTTAAAAGCAGATTAGGGCAGGATAGGAAATAAGTGAGTGCATGTGCAGCATGTTACCTCAAAGGTCCCGTTCTTTCTGTGTTTTTGAAGCTTTGATTGTGTTTACAGTGCACAATATAACATGTGGTCATGTTTTACGTGTAAAAAAAACGCGGTCTATTTCATACAATTTACTTATCTGTATACCCCTCCTTTTACTGTCCTAAAAATGGACTGATGTCTTCCTTGTTTTATGAAGTCCCTCCTTCAGAAATACGTAACGAGTTCTGATTGTGTAGCTTATTTATTGTGTTGTGATTCGATAGCAGTTTAGCTTGCCGTTAGCTTAGCTGGCAACTGATGTATTCCTGTGGCAGAGTTTAGTAAAAAACTGTTCTACTGATGTCATTAAAGCCAGAAGTAGAGGGCTGTAGTACAAACCGGCCGTTCGCTGTAGGCTTTGAAAGGGGAATTCTGTTAAAGAAAATATATTGCCTGCCAGTGAACTTTGAGCTATATTATTTTACAGGTATTATTTATGCTCTCACATCAACATTACACACTAACTAGGGTTACAATTGGATCAGAGAGAACATGACCTATGTTGTAAATGTTGTAGATATTGCTTTTGGGTTTTACACAAACAAACCTAACTTTATCTGTATTCATCTCAAAACTTTTTATTGTCATTGACCAATTGTCTTTCTTTTCCTATTCTATGTTTTTTCCCAAAAAGCTGTGGGTGGGTATGCCCGCATGGTATGTGGCAGCCTGCCGTGCCAATGTGAAAAGTGGTGCTATCATGTCTGCCCTGTCTGACACAGAGATTCAACGAGAGATAGGCATCAGCAACCCTCTTCACCGCCTGAAACTACGTCTTGCTATTCAGGAGATCATGTCACTCACCAGTCCTTCAGCTCCACCTACCTCTAGAACGGTACAAAACATCTTCGAAAAATACACACACTTACACTGACATGACCAATGACAACAAACTTGCACTCTGTAAGAGACAAGAAAGAAATATATTAACTCTTTCACTGTCAGTGTTTTTTTTTAAAGTTGCCAGCCAGCGCCAGCTTTTTTCATGATTTTCACAAAAGTTTAAAGCCTTCCAGAAAATGTTCTTCTTCAAATATATAAACATACAATATACCAAATGAAACTTTCATCCTACCTTCAGTAGTTCTTTTTTGTAATCAGCTTTTGAATATGGGTAGGTTTCTGCAAAAACACCACATTTTGAGCAAAAAGCAGAGATAATTCCATTTCTGTGACGGACTTTTCATAGAGATCCCATTCAGAGCCATCTTTAAAACAGACACGGACATGCAGCAGCTTGCCATAGGGCAATACTTCTGGGTTTAAAAAGTTCCACCTAGTGGAAAACAGCGGTATTGCAGAAAGACGGAAAATCTCGTCATTGGCGGGAAAGCGTTTTCTCTTAATTGACGAGGTATCTCGTCAATGGCAGTGAAAGAGTTAAACTCTTTAAAAATGAACACTTACAAACTAACAAAAATACACTTTTTAAATCAAGAAAAAATGAATAATAAGGGGCAAAATGCCACATAAAATCAAGCTTGTGATGGCAACAGTCAAAGTCTTTTAGTATTTTGTGCCAAAATGTGCAATAGTGACAATCACTGAAGTAGAAAACAAATATTAAATTGAAAAATAAATTAATATAAAAAATAAATATCTTAAACTTAAGCATTTGATCTGTTTTACAACATCAGATCTAACAGTCAAGCAAGTGCTGCAGTGGTATCTTTGGAGAGATTTGTCTTTAATAAAAAAATCAACTGATCAACGTGTAAAAGAGGACATGAGAGAGGTCACTGTGCTTTGCATGGACAGTATCACCTGCAGTTCTAAAAACACGCTTGTCTTCTGTCTCTCTTGCTGTTTTCGCTGCTACAACCGTTTTTGTTGCTGTATCGCATTCACTTGCTGATGCTAGCAGATAAAATTAAACAAAAATGTGTGCTTTGGTGTAAATGGGTAGATGGACATTACGTCAAGGAATGAGGACATGGAGTGTGTCAAAATATATTTTTTATGTTTGGCATCGATGTATCGGATTGTAAGAAATAAAATCTATGTATCGATCCGTATTGATGTATTGCTACACCCGTAGTTGCCACATCTATTTAGTATCTCTACACACTTGAGAGTCGTGTCTTTATATAATCCCCCTGCGTTTCGGTGATATTAATGAGATTTATGTTTTTGTATCAGTGAGACAAGTATAGAGCTTTGCTACAGAAACCTGCGACCAAACATTTGGTGTTTTTACCAAATACTTCCTTTTGTTCTTTAATTTCAAAACTTGAATCACTTTTGACAGCCTTATTTCTCCTGCTCCAAGGCTTGCGCACATGCTTTTCTATGGAGTTGTCAGTTTTTGCTGTGTTTCAGAAAATCACACTACTCAAACACTCCATGACCTGCCCGGACTAATAGAGCATTTACCTTACTGAATCTGTGCCATAATGAAGGGAGGTCCTGCACAGTTTTGGTCTACTGATTTAAAATGTTTTTGTATAAATATTTAGGTGTCCCAGATGTTTAATTCTGGTGCCTTTACACTGACTGTAATGCAGCACAGCCCTGTGTCAGGCCTTCCAGCTTTTCATCTTTGTCCCACAGCTCTGCATCCATGTGTCACAGCCCTGCATCCGCGTCCATGTGTCACAGCCCTGCATCAGTGTCCCCGTGTCCATGTGTCACAGCCCTGCATCTGCGTCCCATGTCCCCACGTGTCCATGTGTCACATCCCTGCATCTGTGTCCATGCTTCACAGTCCTGCATCTGTGTCCATGCGTCACAGTCCTGCATCCGCGTCCATGTGTCACAGCCCTGCATCCTTGTCCATGCGTCACAGTCCTGCATCCGCGTCCATGTGTCACAGCCCTGCATTCTTGTCCCACGTCCCCGTGTCCATGTGTCACAGCCCTGCATCCATGTCCCGCGTCCATGCATCACAGCCCTGCATCCGCGTCCCACGTCCCCGCATCCATGCATTACAGCCCTGCATCCACATCCATGCGTCACAGCCCTGTATCCTCATCCCACAGCCCTGCATCTGCTTCCCACATCCCCGCGTCCATGCATCATAGCCTTGCATCCATGTTCCATGTTTCACAACCCCGTGTCCCTGCATTTGTATTTATGCATCACAGCCTTGCATCTGTGCCCCACAGCGCTGCACCTGTACCTTAGCCCATTAAAACATGTGCCGCTGCCCCTCTCTGGTCTTTTAATACGTGTTTTAAGACCTCTGCAGTTTAACTGGTGTTTATGCATGTCAAAGTACTATGTTTTATTTTGAGCATTCACACATAAACATTTTTTAACTGTTTGAAGAGATACGTATGAGGCCTAATTATTCTATATATTTAAATTTGATTTATCTAGCACTTTTCACAACTGCTCATCATACCAAAGCAGCTTCACATGAAATAGAAACAAAGAAAACAGAGAAAAGCAAAAAACAGCAAGTTTTTAAATATAGTTTAGGATGGGAGGATTTAAAGTTACATAGAGGGTTCTATGTAACTAGTCACTTTCTGCAGTTATAGTGGTGTGCATCTCTTTTATTGACGCATTTCTCTTTTCTCACACATTAACAAAGTATGGGATGTATTGCAAAGGCTTGCTAATAACAACAAATTCTGAATAACAATTTATTCTCCTTTTTTAATGATCCCCTTCACACATGTTGTAAATTCTCTTTTCCCATCACTCACACTTTGTCATGAGATAGTCTTCAGGAAATATATGGGTCACACATGAAGAGATGGAGAGTTTGGCAGCCACGCCACCCACGGTCAGTCAATGTTTCAGATCTCATCCTCTTCTCCATTTGTTTGTGTATTTGTCTTTGCATGCGCTGTTTCATGTCACTATGATGTCACTAAATGCATGTGTATGTGCTTACATAATATGTCTTGGTTATATTTCACCCTAAGATTCAAAAACAATGACATTTTCCAGTTATTTTCATGGTAGACAAGCACTCCCACCAGTTCTCATTATTGTAATGCAAAAACGCTCTTTGCCTGGGCACACTGTTTTAATGTTAATGTCCATATTGTGAATACTACCGAGAAAAATGTAATGTGTGTATCTAGTTTGTACATACAGTCATGTAAAGAAAAAAGTACACTATCTTTAAACCACTCTATGGTTTTATGAATCAGAACATAAATAAAAAATCATCTGATCCCTAGCAGGTATTTAAATGAGGTAAATGCAACCTCAGATGAGCAAACACCAGACGTATTACACAGTGTCCTTACTTATAGGAAAAAAAAGTGGAGAAGCCATATTTAAAAACACCCTTAAACATCATTACTACTTCCACAGGAATAAAGAGGGTTAGTAGCAGCCAGGTGCTGATAATCAAATGCCATTTGTTCATTGATCATCAGTAAATGTGTGAGCACCTCAGCTGAAGTTTTGGTACTTCGCTGGTCTGAAGCATTCAGGCATATGTTAAAGCTGCACTGTGTAGTTTTTTGAGTTAATTCTTAGCAAAAACTCAGGTGTTCTTTCAAAAATATGTGCTCATTCATGTGTAATTACTTCCACCTACCAAAGTGTAGAATCTGCTATTTGGAATACATTGTGCGAGTCGCTCGACTTGAAATACATTCGCCGACGAGGGACATTACTGAAATTCAAGCTCCGCCTTTCGCACTTTCAGACTACACTCACGCTGGCCGCTTCTCAACTAAGCTGAAGCCTCCCGAGGTTGCATATGTAGGCGGCATACGTCATCTTATTTCAGAATATTAACAATTATAAAGCTGACAATTATTCTTAGTTAATTGTAATATGCTTATGACTTGTGAAAGTAAAATGCTCAGTTAACTTAAATAAACCAGGCTTAATGACATATGCGACCTGCATAGGCTGAAAGCCTTGAGATTGAGCAACAGCCGCACACCGCGAGGACTCGCGACCTAATGCTTTGATTTGAGGCAGACTTGAAAGACTGTTGAAGACATATTCTCGAGGACATTAAAACGAGTCGCCAAGGAGAAAAACAGATTTTAAATGACAACGTGACAGGAAAAACAAAGAGGACCAAAGTCGTCAGGGGCGGAGTGGGACCAAAATATCTACCGGGACATTTCGTAGACCACCAGCCCTCCATGGTAGAAAAAAAAAGAAGGAAATGACTGCACAACATGAAATACCAAGTGTTATAATAATTATTATTTTTAAAAGATCTTTAAGTCAACAACAGTACCTAGTTTTACGTAAGCTAAAGTTTAATTTGGTTGCCAAGCAGTTGCTTATAAAATGATTAAGCCTATTAGGAGAGAGGGATGTTTAATGTAACAAAATGTCAGTCATCGTGTGATAACGAAAATATAACGAGGCCTAGACTACTTGTTCTGAGCATGTTGTCAGTGAACAGGCTGTATGCTGGCTAAGTTGCAGACACTCTGTAACAAAAACGTTTTCACGAAAACCTAGGTTATGGCAAAAATTCTTCGTACAAGAAGGCCATTCTCAAATAACAAATCTATGAAACCACATTATATGTGTACTCCATCAACCTGTACAAAATCATACTGACTGCACGGATGTACACTTACTGACAACAATACGGAAGCAATACAAATGAAAAACAAAAATAGAAATCATGGTTGTTTAAAATGCTTTTCAAATGTTGTAATTCTTAACTAAGTGCAACTCCAGGGGCCCGTACCATGAAAATGGCTAAACAAACTCAGGGTTACAGGATTAGTTTCAGGTTGACAAAACCAAGCCAATGTGCAGGCCTTGTTGGTAAAAGCTATTTTCATGGTACCCAAAACCCAGGATTTGCACAAACTAATCCTAAACAAAGCTGGCTAACCAACTAAACCAGCTTCATGGTATAGGCCCCTGCTACAGATAAACTAAAACAAGATAATATCAAAACAAAACTTACTGTGACATCTCTTCACAAATCTTGTCATTGCAACCGCCAATAAACACTTATAAACACACACAATAAAGACTTTAAAATGATGTGATAAAGCACACGTAGTTAACCAACTAAGACTATAACACTAGTAAGTAAAGCAGGGCTAAATGCAAAAACAAGTCTTACCTTTTGTAGTCGTGCAGTTTTCATTCCACAAGTGGCCATATTCAAAAATGCGCGCAAATAATACAATTCACTTCGACTTCGCTACAATTTCCCGGTGAAAGAGAACATGTATATTTATTCACAGAGAACAAATCATATTACTTCTGGAATAATGTATGCAATATGCATGGCGCGAGTGTGGGGGAGAACCGAGTCTGTTTGAATTTTAAAACAAAAAAGGAATTTACTTCCGAAAATAAAGATTACAACAGCAGCGGTCATCATGAGACCTCCTGCAGGGAAAGGTTTGGGAACCCCACTGTTCAACTTCAAGCTGCGCTGCAGGAACGACAGGCTGATGACATCAAAGTACCGCGAGGGTGAGTCGAGAGATCATCGGAAGAGTTTGCTTTCGAACCGCTCTCGCGGCATGTTGATGTCATCTGCTTGTTGGTTCCTATGTTATAGCATAAAGTCGAACACACGTGTAAATTATCCCTATTAGTGATGTACCAATGTTCAGATATGTTCTACTAAAAATATTTAAAATTATATTTAATGAGCATCATTATAGCCTGTTGATTTCTGGAGTTTTGTCTTCTCTGTGGGTGAACGAGGATAAGCTTTTTTTATTGGTTGTTGCGTTAAAATGTACCCAGATACAACAGTGCTATTTTCTGATTGGCTATCGTGTAGCCTCTTTCTTTCTTTTTGATTGGCTGTTAAGCTGCACTCTCGACTGGAACTCCGCTCAGGGGAGACGGCTTCTTGATAGAGCGATGCGGCTAGATAAATTTTGGGCGCTGCGGCATATTAAATATGATTAATAGTTTTTCTGCGTGAGACCGGCCCTCAAAACACTACCGGCCCACCGGGAAAAGTCCCGACTCTCCCGATTGCCACTCCGCTACTGAAAGTCGTATTAGCACAAACACATGGTGTATAGCGCTTTTTTTAGCCTTTCATTGATAAAACTAAAGCGGCTCATATGCTTTCATTAGTTTCATTTTATAAGCGTGTGAAAGTTGCGCGATCTTATTTCAGCAATATCAGAGAAAGCTCTTACATATACACGGACAAAACATTGGTAACATGTTTACATAAAACACAAGCAGTGGACTCTGACATAATATTAGTTCACATCCATTTAAAGCCGTCATTACTCCCGGCCATGTTTAAATGACAGGAGAGTGACTTGTCCACAGACCATTCTCTCAGTAATCTGGAGAGAAGCGGTCAAAAGTGGACAAAAGAGACTGATTTAAATACCAGGTGTAAATGTGATTTGTCTATCTCGTCCACTTGTGCGCTGATTGACAACACATCTTAATACCAAGTGTAAACAGCCCCTAGGATATTTTCCTCACGTTGATGAAAAAGGAGTGTGTAAGCTACGTTTATGGTTGCTTTTTGTTTTGTTTTTGTCAGCTATTATAACAGAGACGAAGGTGCTCTTAAACAGGAAATAATATATGGAATAATTTGTGCATCTTTGATTAACTGTAAGAATACATTTCCTTTAAATATCATTTTTGTCAAATAAAGTTTAAGAGATAATAATGTTTTATCCACTTGCTTATTTAGACTTGCGGTTAAAGCGTGTTTGCCGCATTTACCTAAGAGTTTATTTCAGTATATTGCCGTTTTTCCGGTAATAATAATTAGGGGTGGGAATCGCTTGGACCCTCATGAATCGATTCAGAATCGATTCTTAGGGTCCCCATTCGATTCAGAATCGATTCTAATTTGCATATCTGTGACGTCATTACGTCACATTTGCGTTAATGTTTGCGCTTTTGCTACTAGTCTCTGAACTGTCATATGCTGTACTTTAATGCAACTAAGAGATAAATAATGTCATTCTTATATACATATATGTCCTGTTTCTGTTGTAAGACATTAAAACCAGTAAAAATAGTAATTAAACGTGACATATTAATTCTATATGTTAACCGGAATTAACTTCCACGAACTGACTAATGTTAAGCTTCTAATCATCATCATTATACACAGTGATTGGCAGTATTACTGTATTTATATAATGCAGCTCACCCAGCGACTGAATAACAAACTGTGCATATTTTTACAGAAATATATTCATGTTATATCTAAACAGTCAGCGGATGGTTTAGGGCAGGGGTGTCCAATACGTCGATCGCAAAGGCAATGCCGGTAGATCACACAACTGCTGCTCCACGCGCGAAATTGTCATTATGGTCTTTTAGAGTGATTGTGAAACACGCAGGTCTTTTTGAGTTGCTGCGCCTTTTTTCTCAAATGTGTTTTGCCAGGCCACTGCAGCTCAGTTGTCTTTAACTTCCAAAATTAACAAGGATCCGCATTCTTGTCTCACGCAGGAGAGACGCGCACGGTGTCTTTGTGTGAGCGAGCAAACGAGAGAGGGAGAGAGGCAGCGTAGCGCTGATTTGTATGCTTCTGATACTGTTGTGATACTGTTGTTTGTTTCAGTAAACCGCATCTCCGCTATTTTAAGGAGTACTCGACATGTACTCAAGGATTTTTTAAAAACTCCTCGAAAAGAATAGAGATATATGCAGTATAGTCCTACAAGCATAAGCATTTAAAGTGTTCTTTCTCTTCTGCTCTTGTAAGCTCCGCTATGTGCTCGTGCACTGCGCGCTCTCTTACGTTGTCCGTGTGCATCACCGCTCCCCCAGTTGAGTTCCGCCTTTTGGTTCTGAAAACGTCACGTTATTATTTTGTAAAATAACATATAAGAATCGATTCTTGACATTTGTGAATCGATTCAGAATCGGCCCACGTCCGAATCGCGATTCATCTAAGAATCGATTTTTTGTCCCACCCCTAATAATAATACAATTTACATGTCAATCCTGCTTCCTTGTCTGTTTATTAATTTCATTATGTGTTAAGTTATATGTGGATATTTATTGCCATACGAGACGTTCATTGCCGTTATATGAATACTTTCGTCTAATATTAAAATCATATGCGGAATAATGTGTGCAACTTTGAATAACTGTAAGAATAGACTACAGTTCCTTTGAAAAAAAAATGTTTGTCAAAGTTTTGAGAAATAATAATGTTGTGAGGATATATACAAGACGTTTATTGCCGTTGAATAATCTCGTCCATGGAAATCACATAGCAAGGCTATAATTTGGTATACTGCAGTTACCCTGGTAATTTTATAATATATGGAGATAAAAACCTTTGCAAATCTGCTGATTTAGATTTGACCCATTCATGTCCTGACCACCAGGCTCGAGATTTTAAACATCCTTAATCCACACTTAGTATATCAAATAATATCTCATGATCTATCATCATTACGCTGTTTAACCCTCTGGGGTCCGATCATTTTGGGACACTCTCAGAGGTTCTGACATGCTCTTACATTTGGCCTTTTTTCAGTTGCTTTAAAACATAATAATGGGAATTGTCTCATACCACTGCGTTCAGCACAAACTGGGCTAAAATATTATATGAGCTACATGTATGTACATGTTTGTGTTTTTGAGAGAATGTTTATGCGTGGTTTTTAAAAAAGCAAAATTTTTAAGTCACTGATATAAGTCCACAAAACCCATACTAAACATGTTTTAACAAGACTTTCCTAAACATAATCTAGTAGTCTAGAGTTTTTTATTTAAAATGATGTGACAATCACCATGCCTACTTATTCACATAAAACAATGTATTGATTTAGAAATTGTAAGACACTTTTTGTTTAGACGGGCCGTATGCGAGAAGGATTGATTGACAGCAAGCAAACAAAGGCTCGCATAATGAGCTGCATAATGAGGCAGGAATGTGAGAATGAACTACAGTGAAGAATGTGAGGACAAATATATACATGTTTGTTTGAGGTTTATTAAGTTAACAATATAATCAAAATAGATTGAAATGGTTCATATCTTTTTTAACAAATAGGAATTATAGTGTATCTATTGGGCAACATAGCTCATCTCCCTGTAATCTGACCTGTGGTGTACCTCAGGGTTCAATTTTAGCTCCTGTCTTATTTTCCATTTTTATGTTACCTATAGGCTCTATTTTTAGGAAGTATGGTGTTTCTTTTCATTTATACGCCGATGACACCCAGCTTTATCTACCACTGCAGCAAAAAAGCAGCGAACCCTTAGGTCCTCTCCTTTCTTGTTTAAATGAGCTACAATCATGGCTAAAACAGAACTTTTTACTGCTTAATGAAAATAAGACTGAAATTATTTTATTTGGTGTCAAAACATATGATGACTATGCCCCTCACTTTGGCCATCTCGCTTCTCACTTGACCCCTGTACTTAATAATTTGGGTGTCTACATTGATAAAAACCTTGACTTTGATAAACAAATCAGTGTAGTTGTGAAATCCTGTTTCTACCATCTAAGACGCATTTCCAAACTTAAAACTCTGTTATCAAAAAAAACAAATTGAACAGGTTATTCATTTGTTGGTTCTCGCACGATTAGATTACTGTAACTCTTTGTATTATGGTATCAGTCAGTCATCTTTAATGCGCCTTAAGATGGTACAGAATGCAGCCGCAAGAGTGTTGTCAGGTAGATGTAAGTTCGATCACATTTCTCCAATCTTAATCTCTTTAAATTGGCTACCAATTATTTCACGAATTAGTTATAAAATCCTTATTTTTGTTTATAAAGCCCTTCACAACCAAGCACCATCTTACCTTTCTGAGCTAATTAGTGTTCATAGGCCAAACAAACATCTGAGGTCTGCTGATCTTGGTCTCCTTTCAGTCCAGAGAACCAGATTCAGTCGCAGAGGCGATCGAGCTTTTGCGATCTCTGGCCCTACTTTGTGGAATAAGCTCCCATTGTCTATTAGAGCTGCACCCTCCTTACCAGTTTTTAAATGCAGACTCAAAAAACATCTACACTCTCAGAAATAAAGGTACAAAAGTTGTCACTGGAACAGTATACCCTTTCAAAAAGGTACACCTTTGTACCCAAAGAGGGCATATTAGTACTTTGAACTGCCAAAATGTACCTTTAAAGGTACATATTTGTACCTAAATGGTACATATTAGGACCTTTTTTAAAGGGTACTGCCCCAGTGACAGCTTCGTACCTTTATTTTTGACAGTGTAATGGTGTAAGATTTGTAATGTTGTATCATGTAACTGTCTTATGTCTTGTTATTTTATTACTTGTTATTCTTATTTTATTTTATTTTATGTTTGTGATTGTGTTATACTTATTGCTGTTTTCTTTTAATAATGTACAGCACTTTGTCCTAACTTAACCGTTGTGTGAAAGTGCTTTATCAATAAAGAAAGAAAGAAAGAAAGAATAAACATCTGCAGCAATTAATATAAAAAGCTGTTTTCAGATGACTGTTTTCAGATGCCCATCCCCTTATCGTCTAGCTTCTGTTTTAAACATATTTCTGTAAGCGCGTATGAACTTTAAAAACACATCGCATATGGCGCGTCCATGTGCGCGAGCTCGCGTCTCCGTGTAACGCAGCGCTCATAAAAACGGTGTCGCGTGTAAAGCGCAATGTATGGAATTACCTTACTGTAAACAATATGGAATCATTTTACAGCAAATCCCCCAGTGCAGCATTTACTCAAAGTTGCCATGACAGATACGAAAGTGAATAACTGTGTCTTAACACTGTACAACATGTAACAGATATCCGCCATTACGGGAGGTCACGCGTACTCGTTTGTAAATAAGCATGTAAACATGGAATCATATTACAGCACACACTTAAAAGATACAGCAGTTCAGGCTTACTGAAAGTTTCCATCAAGGATATAAGTGAATAACTGTGTTTAACACCGTTACAGCATGCAACAGTGAAATCCGCCATTACGTGAGATCGCGTCCGTTTGTAAACAATGCGAAAGTTTTTCAATCCGAAGCGTGTAGTCTGCTAAGGTTGCTTAACGTTACTGTATGTAGGCTGAACTGCACAAGCCATGAGCATATTAAGTTACATGATAGCAAATATAAATGGTATAAATTTACTGTTAAAGTTACTTACTTCTAATCCAGCAGTGCGTTCTCCATTGTTCTTCTTAGGTAATGTTTAAGATAAATGCTTCTCTTCCTCAATGTCCAGACATAAATGAAGATATTCCTCACGTGTGTGAATTAAGTTTATAATCCAAACATGTCAACAGCTGTGGGCGTGACCAAATTAAAGATAATGAAGTCAGCCAGGAAAAACGGTACTCTCTTTACTTCAATGCAGCTTGTTTAAAAGTAGACATTTCAGGCTTTCTTTGGATGTGTGTATCATGCTTGTGTGACAAGTATTCGCGGAGTTTCAATTGATTTTTGTAACGTGATTTGAGAGACAGCTGGCGGAGACAGAAATGTCTGGATGCACACCCTGTTTATTTTCTTTATTTGACAAAAACACAAAGATCTGTTGTTATTGTGAATGAACACATATTAAAGAAGACCCTTTACCATTTCAAATGATGTCAAACACGTAAGTGTATGATTATTAATGATGGTGTATTTTAAGTTGATTCTGCCATGATAAGGAAAAAACACGTCAAAACGAGGCCCCGCGTTTTTGGACCCCAGGGGGTTAAATTTTGCTAGTCAGTTTCTGGTTACTAGTGCAGTTGCATATGGAGTTTTTTTTTTGGAGCGCTGCACTTAAAAATCTGTCGTTCCAACACGAGATCTCAGTGTGCAGTCATTATTCATTGATGGTATAAAGTTAAGCCCCCTCAACAATTTCATTTGCCTCCTCAGTCATTTCATCCTGCATCCGGGCCTGATTCCATATGACGTGTAAACACTTAAAGAGTAACTAAACCCTTAACCAACTTTTTTTAGTTAATGATCTGTAAGAATGATGTTTATTAGTGCTGTTCATTGATTTTAGTAAGTTTTTTGACATTTGGGTATAAAGTGTTTCAATACTACAATATATATACTACACCCTGTTTATTTGCTGTTTTTGAGCATGCGCGGCGTGAGAGGTCGTAAGGGCTAGAGCTCCTCGTGGCGTGAGAAACTTTGGCTTAAAACATGTGGTTTTTTAAGTCCCTCAACTATTAAAGCTTATGTTTAATATTAAAGGGATACTTCACCGTCATATTACATCATCGGAGGACTTTTTTGCAGAACCAAAATGCAGATATCTCTCCTCTCAGGGGGAAATGAGGGAGGGAAACATGGTCATTCAGTAATACTGCCGAGTTTCTACAGATACAAAGCTGAATGCTAAATCGGTGAAGTATCCCTTTAAGTAAACCCAGACGAAAAGGAAAGAAAAGGAAAAAGTCAAGAAGAGCGATCCTATGTTGAAAGGGAGACCGCAAACGAGGCAACAACGACAAAGAATGGCAGACGTGGGAGAAGCAGCAGAAGCAATTGGCTTCGATTACAACGCCAGGTTTGATGGTCTAGAGTCTAAACTCAACAAACTATTGCAAGTTAATACCTCCACTAACACGCTGCTTGATTCCGCGGTGAAGAGGATTGAGGCATTGGAAAACCGATTTGAAAGCGCGATGGCCGAGGTTCATGATTATGGTGTTTTGGTGGAGGAGCAGCCGTACAGGTGCACTTGAAAAGAAGCTACAAGATGCTTTGGATCATATTGATCAATTGGAAAATAGGCATCGCCAGAACAATTTACGTTTGGTGAATGTTTTGGAAGGTAGCGAAAAGGATTTGCCCTTGTCCGCTTTCTTGGTTAAAATCTTTGCGGAAAAGTGGAAGCTTTAGAAGAGGACTTTGAAAGGGCGCACCGTGTTGGGGCTAAGAGAGATGATACCAGGTATCCACGCGCTATAATTTTCAAGCTGCATCACTATCAGAAAAAGTTGTATATTTGGAAAGCAACTCGCAGACAAACAGAAGGTTGCAACTTTAAGGTGGTGCCTGATATGTCTCCGGCTGTGCGGGAGAAAAGGAGGGGGTTCTGGCCTTTGAGAGAACAGTTGCATCAGATCGGCATTAAGACTTTTCTAAAATTTCCTGCGATGTTATGTGTCGAGAATGGAGACATCGTAAATACCTTCACCTCACTAGAGAAAGCTAAATTGGAACTAAAAAAGAAGTATCCAGGTATAAAATGACTTGATCTTGCAGAACTTGGTAAGAACATTTAGTATTTTTAGATCTCCGCTGAAGAAATGAAACTGGACGTAAAAATACTGAACTTGAATATAAAAAATATGCCATAATTGAATAATTGATGGAAACTGGTTGTTTATTTAATTAATTAGTTAATTTATTTTTATTTGGGAAATGGCTTAAATTTGGTGAGATCTCTATAAAGTACTTATTCGAATTTAATGTAATAATAGCAGTGATTAGGTATTTGTACTGATAATTATTATTGTTAATTATTATTATTATTATTATTTTATGTGCATGTATGCGCATGTATGTATTATTATTATGTTTTCTTTTTTTCCTTTTTTTCCTTTTTTCTCTTTTTTTGGGGTGAATTTTTATTATTAATATGGGTTGTAAAGGGGGATGGTATTATACGAATTATTGGGAAGTCACTGTTTCCAGGTCAGATGGTACTGGGAGTTAAGGCTCTAAAAAACGCTTGGGTTACTCACGTAACCCCGGTTCCCTGAAATAACGTGAACGAAGCATTGCGTCAGTTAGCTGACGCTATGGGGGAAAACTCCTGTTTACTCCGTGACTGAAGCCTATTGGTTAACGTCTGTACAAAGTACAGACCAATGACGTTTGAACCCGCGCGCGGGAAGTACACGTCCTTACAGTATATAAGCGCGGTTCAAGCGTCAGGAGCTCATTATTATTCGACTGAAGCGCGCAGCCGAATACACTCGCTGCGTAGACGTTTGTAGCGCGGCAGGTGACGCGGTGCTTCGTTCCCGTTGTTTCGGGGGGCCGGGGTTGCGTGAGTCGCCTAGGCGTTCCCTTTCAATACGGTTCACTTCGCATTGCGTCAGTTGGCTGACGCTATGGGGGAACGTAATCACATCACGCCGTGCATACACAACGTACAGAAGTGCCTTACCGGAGAGACTCTGCGTGTTTCCCTATACCCGGCATATTCACAGCTTTAAGCAATGTGTAAGCACCATATAAAATGTTGACGCGCACACGGTGGGGTTTTAAACGCACCGGGGGCACATAACATAGCACAAGACGGCGAGATACCGAGCGCGCCGCGGGTGTGCGAGATAAGTAAATTCAGAGTCACGTTGGTGAGCTCGCTGAGCGCACCGTGGTGTACACATAAAACGCATGAGCGTGCATGATTGAGCCGAGAGAACCTGCGCTCGTAGGGCAGGGACGTCTAAGCTGTACAATCTGACAACGTAGACGGCGAAGACCAGCCGGCCGTGTAACAGATATCAAATAGATACCCCTGTAGACCAAGTCCATGAAAAAGCCAAACGCTCACAGAGTGGGCTCTATATAGGACATAGCTCATAGAGGGGCGTGAGCCAGTGCGATGGTTTCAACGATCCATCTAAATAACCACTGTAAGCAACAGACATACATAGTGAGTGATCTGCGAAGCTCACGAACGGCCGATCTGACTATAATATGCGGCAGAACGGTTCGTAGCGTGGGATTATACAGATACCACAATAGTGTGAACCCAAGTGCGCCCTCGAGCGCATCGGGATGCATATAGGTAGTATTATAGTGCACAGATCGGTGAGCTGTCCAAGCGCGCCGTAAATGTGTTCTGATAATAAGTTGTGCGCACACGGGTGAACCCTTCAGTGCACCGTGAATGCGTATAGATAAATCAATGCACAGAACGCGCCGTGAATGTGTACAGATATGATTAATGAACGTACGGTGGGCACTCAACGCACCGTTAACGTACACAGATGAACAACAATGTATGTATGTGTCACAGCCGTGTATACAGATGAGCTTTTCCGAGCGCATCTTTAGTGTATACCGAAATGTTGTAGCGTGCATATGTGAGCTTCTCTAAGCGCACGGTGGACGCATATAATTAAAACCCATATCGTGCATACAGGTGAGCTTACGCGGCGCACCTTTAATGCAACAAACCTCACTAGTGCGCGAAGCAGGGATGTCGAAGCTGTAAAGTGACAACGTGGACGGCGGGGACCAGCCGGCCGTGTCACAAATGTCAAATGAGAAACTTCTAAGACCATGCCCGAGGATCTAATCCATACATGGAGTAGACTTCATTGTCATGGGAGGTGATAACGTCAACGATCCATAAATAACCTGTATTGACAGGTGCGCTAGTGAGTGATCTGTGACGCCGATGAACAGCTGATCGTCTGATGTACGTCAGACGTATCTGTCATACAGGACCTTGGACAGTTCCAGAGCGCTGCGCCTCGGGCACCGTCCGCATCTGAGAAATGACAGACTTATGAATAAAGTGGATGGTCGGTCATAAAAGCGTGGTTCGCTGTTATCACCGCCACATATATATATATATATATATATACGCAGGGGGAGAAAGCCGCCGTGCACGAGCCTCTGTAGTGAGGAGAAAGCTGTTCCACCTACAATTCGCGGGGGGAAGACTCTCGCTGTCACTAGACAGAATAGATCAGACTTTGCATAAGGACGCCTCGCGAAAGGGGTCCTAGCAGCTCGTGTCAACGTGTTATAAGGCACGTAATGTAGGTCGTGTCCCACGGATGCAATCTCTGCACGCCCATCGTAACGGGTTAATATGTCTGCATCTTGGTAGTTAAGCACGAGATGCGTATCACTCTGATTGAACATAGCTTATAAAGCGATGCAATGAGTTTATAAAGGAAATGACTCGCCAGCTTGCACAGGGGGCGAGATCTCAGTCTGGTTCGGTAAATAATGAAACCACCGTAGTTTGCCCGACCGCATTATCACAATAACATGGTCGAGAGTGCTGCAGTGCTAAAATCATCCCCTTAATGGACCGTATGTACAGTACAAGGTGATTGATATGAGACAAACGGGCGTTCCACGCGCCGAAGGCTGATTGCCGTCGTAAAGCGTGTTCAACCCACAGCAGATGCTGGCGATCTCGTAATGGTAGCACTTCATGCAGCTGTGTGTAACTTAAGCATGAGCTTCCCGGCCGTCAGCTCGGGGCGGGACCTTTGCTTAGTCAAACTGAAGTGAACAGAAAGCCACGATATTCAGTTTTCTGAGGCTCGTTAGAGGGGTACGTGAGCCCGTCTTAAACGAGATGCCGCGCGTCTGTCTGTGCGCACGCTTTGAGTTTTGAAACTTATTGTGGCGGGTAGCAAGCTCACTTCAGGTTGATATTACCCTTAATATCTCCGAGTATTGGAGCAGAGCGGAGGTGTGAGCGTCTTCGGATCCGCTGATATAAATCAGCTGTATGGCCGAAAAACGTCATAAACCGCTTGGCTGTAAGCCTTTGAGTAGCCGTCCGGAGAGGGCGCGATTCAAATGCTTGGAGCCATGGAGAGGTCTGAGGCTGCGTCTCTCTAGGAAGAGAGAATGACAGCCGTAAGACCGTGCTCGTTTGCGCCGTCAGCATCGTAGCGGAGAAACTGAGGTGGGCTGCGAGCGAATTTGGCAGAAAAGTGTTAGAGACACCGTACAGCCGTGGGGTGTCAATACACAGTATATGGCCAAACCGGGGTTTTTTCGGCAAGCGTCGATAGAATTATGGACCGTGTATTACTGATTGCTTGTCAGTAAGGCCAGAAAGTGTTTAGAGACACCGTACAACCGTGGGGTGTCAATACACAGTATAGTAAGCACGGAAATTACTCTTTTTAGAGGAATTCAATACCGTTCGCCACTATAGTGAGGTCGCATAACCAACAGTATTACTCAGTATGTTTTGGATAAACAGCACACAGAAAACATTTCAGGGCAGTCCAGCCGAGGCGCGACTTAACCCCTCTTCAGACAGTTCTATGTCGACGCAGCTGTGCTGCGAAGACCAGAGCTCGGCCGTTCAGCTGCACGAGCCTCAGTAGTGACGGTGACCCGAACGGCTCACGGAGCAGAGCAGTATGTCTAGGTTGTTTAATGTCAGACTGAACCCATCACAGAGAGGAAGTCTGCCGTGAGGCCCGCGGTTTTGCCGTTTATTAAAAAGGGCAGAAAAACCGGGTATATAAGAATGTACCAATATTCAGCGCACTGATATAGGACGTGACTGAATAAAGGGAGGTATTCGGGCCTCAGTATGTTAAACAAATTCGTTCTGCCTCTGATTCCGTCTAAACCAGAGAGAAATGACCGGGCAGACTAGTAGTGAGCTTTCCGAAGTGAGATAGACTCAGGCCGGTTAAGCTCTATAATAAGTGTTTTAGCGCTCAGATAGAGGCGTGTCCGCCTTATCGAGCAGACGAATGAGATCGCGCCGCTCCAGGCGGGAGGGGCAAGAACCTCTGTAGAGACGAATAGTGAGCCGGTTATCTCTTATAAGGAGTGTTCTTGATGCTCCAATAGCGGCGAATCCGCCCTATCGAGCAGACGAATGAGATCGCGCCGCTCCAGGAGGGGGCATGAAGCTCTGTAATCGTTGAACACTAGACAGCTGCATTTAGAGGCAGCGAGCCGTAAGACTGCGTGCTAACTACGCCGTTAAGAGATCTCACCACTGCGGGGAAAGGAGCGAGGGACTCCGCGAGCGTGGAGCACGAGTGGCTGTGCTATGACAGGAAACAGGGGCAGATCCGCCCGTGTTTGCTTGTCGTATGCATCTTTCTAGTTTTACGGTTCCCCCGCTTGTTCATCTCAACCAGAGAGGAACGGCAGAGGGGAGCAGCAACACAGACAGAACAGCCATGCGTCATATAAACTGTATCACCCGATGCACTCGGGGGATTCATATGTGTCAGAGATCTCGCCACTGAATGTGAGAGGAGCGAAGGGACTCTTTAAGCATGAACGGTTGCGATGTGACAGAACACAGGGGGGGTTAGTCCGTGTGTGCAGGTCTATGCATCCATCTAGTCTCATGGCTCGCCGTGTGTTCATCCCGGGGAGAGAGGAACAGCAGGGGGAGCACGAAACATGGACAAGACAACCGAAGCATATAAGCGCGGTCCCGGCGTGGGAGGTGCCAGACCAGTGACGCGCTCGGGGAAATTCATAGCAGGGAGGCTCACTCAAGCCGCTGTGCTGGACGCTATTACAACAGCGCCTGCTCTTTTAGCTTACAGCTTTATATTAAAAATATTGATCTTACCGGGCGGCCGCAGGGGAGACCTCGTCAGGCATGTGTCCGCTGCACAGGGCTCGTACCACGGCAAGCGAAGGCTATCTTCGGTTCTCGGCCGGAAAGCGGCAGGGGAAGACGCTAGACCTGGATTCTGCTGTCTTCGGTTCTCGGCCGGAAAGGGCAGGGAAGACGCTAGGCCTGGACTCCGCTGCAGGGCTTTTGTCGACGGCGAGGTAAGGCTTCTTCTTCTTCGGAGCAGCGAGAGGTTCGCGCTGAAGGAGAAATTAATGAGCTCCTGACGCTTGAACCGCGCTTATATACTGTAAGGACGTGTACTTCCCGCGCGGGTTCAAACGTCATTGGTCTGTACTTTGTACAGACGTTAACCAATAGGCTTCAGTCACGGAGTAAACAGGAGTTTTCCCCCATAGCGTCAGCTAACTGACGCAATGCGAAGTGAACCGTATTGAAAGGGAAGCATGTTTCTAAGGGAAGGGGGAGGGAGAGGGTATATGTTATGTGTTTATATGTTACATGTTGGTTTGTTTAAATTCCTTAGGTGTGTCCTAATGTTGAACAGAATTAAATTTGCAGAAGAAGTTGGGCTATATAGTTTGTTTTACATCATTCCATTTATATATATAAAAATATGGAATAAAATTATATAAATTAGTAATCTAAATATAAAAAAATGCATACAAGGAGTATAAAAGATATGTTAAACACATTTAAAGTGGTAACTTGGAATGTAAATGGATTACAGGAGGGTTCAAAAAAACACAAAGTTATTTATTATTTGGAAAAAATGTCCGCTGACATAGTTTTTCTTACAAGAACTCCATTTTAAAGCTGGCCAAATAGAGTATTTGAAAAGAAGGTGGGTGGGGGAGGCTTTTGAGGCAGTATACATCCAGAAGTAGAGGAGTTGGGATATTGATTAATAAGCGACTCTTTTAAAGCATATGTAAGGGGGGTAATGATAGCCTTTGCAGCAAAAAGGAAAGCTAGTCTTGATTTGAAAATGGCTAAAATAAAACGGGATATTAATTTAATGGAAACTCAATTTAAAAAGGGAGACCAAACAATTAGAAGTAAATTGCAAGAAAAGAAATTAGAAATGGATACTATGCTGATGGAAAAAGTTAAAGATCTAAGACAAAATTCGAATAAGTTTAATTATATCTCAGCTAATAAATCGGGTAAACATTTGGCATCAATAGTCAAAAGGGTTGCAAGGAATCAATTTATATCTTTAAAAGAGGAGGAATCACCAGATGATGTTATTATAAACAATAAAATTATTAATAATAGATTTAAACAATTTTATGAACACCTGTATACATCAGAGTTTAAAGATGAAGACCCGGATTCATTCCTTAAATCGGTTAAACTACAGCACTTATCAGATAGCCAAAAGGAAGTAATGGGGAAAGGCTTTGCAGCCTCTGAAGTTGAAGATGCAATTAAGGCATTTCCCGAAAAAAAAAGCCCCAGGAGTAGATCCCTATTGAATTTTATGTAATATTTTGGCCAAATATTAGATCTCTGTTCCTGGAAGTTGTAAACTCATTTGTTAATCAACAGAAGCTCCCAGAAACGATGTATTTTTCAACTATTTCTGTGATACCAAAACCAGGCCGTGATTGTAATAAGCCTTCTGACTTTAGGCCTATCAGTTTAATCAATTGTGATAAAAAAATTATAACAAAAGTAATGAATAATAGATTGGCATTAATCTTACCTAGTATTATTCATTATAACCAAGCTGGGTTCATTCAAATAGGGACCTTAGAACTAATGTTAGAACATGTATATCTTTAACACAATATGCAAAAAACATAATATAGATTTGACTTTGATGGCAGTCGATGCCGAAAAAGCATTTGACCGCCTTGAATGGTCATATTTGTATAAAGTGCTTGAAGCATTTGAATTTCCAATAGAATTTATTAATATGATAAAAACTGTGTATAGAGCCCCCAAAGCACGAGTTTATACCAATGGTGTTTTATCTGAGGTTTTTCCGTTAAGTCGTGGTACTGCTCAAGGTTGTCCATTATCCCCAGCGTTGTTTGCGATAGCTATTGAACCCTTGGCTGAGAAAATAAGACAGACAGATAACATAACTGGTATCACTTTAGGTAAAAATGAATATAAATTTATTTGCTGACGATATGCTGTTGTATTTAAGGAATGTGGAGATTTTAATTCCTAGTGTTATTAATATTATGAGTCAATTTTCTAAAATTTCAGGTTATAAAATTAACAGTTCCAAAACAGAAATGTTGACATTTGGCCAAAAACAAATTAATTCAGAAGTATTTAAACAATTTAAAGTACAAAGCTGTGAAATTAAATATTTAGGTTGTTATATTAGTGCAAATAAAAACAGTTGTATGAGTAATTTTTTAACATTGAAAAATTATTTAAAACATTATCTAAATAATTACCAAGATCTTAAGTTGAATTTAATTGGAAGAATAAATTTGGTAAAAATGATGTGGCTTTCTAAGTTCATTTATTTGTTTCAGTGTATCCCGTTGACACCACCAAAAACTTTTTTTAAAGAAATAAATTCTATAATTACATATTTCATTTGGGCAGGAAAAACCCCAAGAATAAAAATAAATTTATTGTTTTGCTCTAAACGGGAAGGGGGGTTAAACCTCCCGAATCTGGAATTGTATCAGATGGCAGCCCAGATGTTCTATATTGATCGCATTATTAATAACACTAATGAAGACTCATGGGTAGACATTGAAAATTATCAATTATATCCAAATAGTTTATTATCCATTATGTTTTCCAAGAAAAAAGTAAAGACTGATAATTTTGTTGTAAATAGTACATTAAATATGTGGAAAAAAAACAAACAGATTAAAGGGACGGAGATTGGTACTCCAACTCATATTAAGATTTTAAATAATCCGTCTGTTACAATTCAAGGTACTAAATTAATGTGGAAGAATTGGATTGATGGAGGCATTGAAACATTATCAGATATAATTAATCTATGCAATATATCGTCATTTGATACACTAAAAGATACATTTAAATTAAGAGACACAGAGATATTTAAATATTTGCAGTTAAAGAATTGGGTCATAGAAAATTGCGATATAGTGAATATTGTTCCGGAAAAGATAAAGACCCTTTTGGAATCAAGTAAGAAAAAGAAAAAAGGTATAAGTGTTATCTATGACTACCTCAATAATGTGGTAACAAATTGTAATTTGCTAAGTAAAATATATGAAGGATGGGATAGAGATATAAAGAACTTCAATGCCAAAACAAAATGGAAGGAGTGCATAAACTTAACTTATAAAGCTACAACCAATGAAAATCTTAGATTGATTCAATACAAATTAATGACTAGGGTTTATTACAGTAGGGATAAAATTCATAAATTTGATGCTTCTCCCCCCCCCACCTGTTTAAAATTCGGTAGTACTGAATCTCTTATTCATTCATTTTGGTATTGTGAAAAAGTAAAGAAAACCTGGTTTGAGATTGGGAGATGGCTCTCTAATATTTGTAAGCAGAAATTTTTATTTACACCAGAAGCCTGCTTACTTCAAAATGTCACAAACATGAAATATCCTATGGGATGGCAATTAATATTTTCCTCATTAGTTTATAATTAGCTGTTGTTACAAAATTGGAAAAATACAGATATACCAGGGTTAGATAAATGAAAAATTTAATGAAATTTTATTTAAATATAGAGAAAACTTTGTCAGTGGAAATAAATAAACAAAAACAGTTTAATTCGGTATGGAAACCTATATTTGATGCTCTGTAATTAGCCCAACATTAGTTTTGCTCAACTTATTTTTTGTTTCTTTTTATTTTTTTTACTTAAGGAGCACCAGTAATGGAATTTGTGTGTGTGTGTGTGTGTGTGTGTGTGTGTGTGCGTTTGAATATCCAGTGTGTTTGTCTATTGTTTGTGTTTTGTTGTTGTTCTGGTTGCAAAGAGAGGGCGGGGAAGGGAAAAGTGAAGATAGTGCCATATGTATGAAGTGAGGGGGAGTGTTTTGTGAATTTAAAAAATATATATATTTTATTATTATTATTATTATTTTTATTACTATTGTTATTTATTTTCTTATTTTTTATGCTTCCCCTTTTGCATAGACGATATTGTTTAGTATTCGTTAATATTTAAACAGACTTGGCTGGAAACCAGGTTGACAAAGTTGATATTGCCTTATCTCTCTGTCTCTCTTTGTACTTGTATAATAAAAACAATTCTAAAAAAAAAAATACTACAATATATGGTGTAAAAACGTCTGAGTGCTGCCCTCTTCAGGTTGAACGGTGGCTACTGCAGTTGAATTTTCCTATTGTATTTTGGGTCCAAAAAGTAACTCGTGACTTAAGCAGGTTCAAGCTCACCACGCCCTTGTTACGATCTCACCACATGCTTGCTACGAGCTTAGTTCGTCCCCTCTATCTCCGTTGGGATCTGCCCACTTTTCTTGCATTTTTCAAATATTGCCAGTGGGTTTAGTTACGCTTTAATGTAGTGCGTTGCTTTCATTTCTGGTCTCAGCTATTGCCTGTACATTATATGCTTTATTTTTAAGGCGTGTAGCCTATGAATTTTGTCTTTTAATATAACTTTCTTACACCGCGCAATGCAATGTCTTTATATTGGAAAACTTGTTGCCTTTATATTCTATGCCTACTGCTTGCCTTTACATAGTAGCCTACGCTTAAGGTATGAACTGAAATTTGTCATAACTTAATTATTATGTGTAAAGGAAAGAATGCAATGAACATTTGCCTGCTGATAGAGAGGTGTCCGGGCCATGTAAAACGGCACAGTATTTCGGGCATATGAATGATCACATCACGCGTTGTTCATACAAAATTAAGAAACGCGAATGTTAAAATGATTTTCAGTCGTGTTTCAAATATATTCAACATGCTTGTGGGCATCAGTGAACGTGCGTGTGGTTGTCTCCTTATCGTGCAAGAACCTCGAAACCTTGATCAGTGTACTGGATTATTTCACGTGCACATTCTTTCGTGACACACCGTCTGTTACCAGACCTGTTTAAGATGCGTTTTCTGTAATGTGTGCAAGAATCCTGAACGGATGTTTACAACGCGATGTCCATAGAATAGGCGCCTGCTTATATACAGAAACAGTGATATTAAGTTACTTAAACTGTTATTTTTGCCATTTCGCCCACCTATCTCAACATTCATTTCACTTGCACTACACTCAAAATCACGTCCATGCTCTTCTCATGCTTGTCATTTTGTAAGAGCAAAAGATGTGACTGTTGTGGCCTCAGAACATGTGTTTATACGGTGCAGCATGAGACATTGCACAGTGCAAACGCAGCATTGTACTTATTGAGTCTATTTAGTAAGGAGCGTTTTGATTGGTGGATCAAGAGCTCAATGTGATTGGCTAAAGAGAACATCCTCAAAAAAAAGATATTTATGAATCTTGACGTGACAGGACGGTCTCAAAAATACCACACACAAATTCAAAGCAATCCACGTGCGTGTGACGATTTGTAAATGCAGATTCAGGGATACATAAATACATGTGACATCATTCATAAATGTGTGACAGAAATAAATTCAAGAATTTAAAAAATACACATTTGTGAAAACATTTTACATTTATTTAGGTTTTGTTTATTTTGTGAGCATTTGGGCACATATTTAGGATTTTACTTATGAATTTATGAATTGTTTTTTGAATTTACGAAACTGATTTTGAAAATGAAAATTGTGCTCTGTATTTATAAATTTTGTTTTGTACATGTATTAATTATGAGACCCAATTGGCTCCATAAAAAGTACTCTTTAACAAATTAATTTAGGTTAAAAAGTGTAGTGTATTTAATACTATTAAAATGAATAGCGTTAAGGTTGTCCCTGAGGGCAGAATTATGTCTAATGTGTGTTTACGGGTATGCGTGGGCCCTGACACATTTTGTTTAATACCGAAAGAATTTAGAACATCCATAAACGCTAGTCCTAATGCATTTTTTGGGTTATCAATGTGGATATCAAAGTCCCAACGATAAGAGCTTTATCCACAGTGACTACTAGTTCAGACAGGAAACCTGCAATTTCTTTAAGGAAGTCTGTGTAGTGGCCTGGAGGTCTGTAAATAGTGATTTTGAAATATGAAAAGCTGTTTGTTGTTACTCAGTTATTTCCATATTTAACAACATTATTTCAAATGAATTAAATTTTAGTTCAGATTTTTGGTTTACTCTGAATAATTTATTGTAGATTGTAGCCACACCACCCCCTCTCCCCTTTTAAGTGAGGTTCGTGCTTATTATAATAATCTTGTGGGGTGCATTCATTTAAACTAATGTAATCATCTGCTTTAAGCTTAAGTTTTGGTCTGTAATTGATAATAGGTTCTTTATTGGTAAGCGATCTAATGTTAAGAAGGACAAATTTAATGTATTGTTTTCTAACTTTATATTAATAAGATTTGTATGAGACGAGGTAAACTGTGCTCTGTATTTGTTTGTTGGAGGAACAGACACAGTCAACATGTTTTGATACCTTTGTAAAGTGAACTATGTGCTGGGATATATGTGATCTTGACATGTCAAGGCAGCTAACAGACAGACGGTTAAGCCGGTCAATCTGTTTTCTGACCTGGGCCCTCGATAGTCAGAAAACATTATAAGACTATTGGTCAGATTTCTGGAGAGTATAGCACTTCCTTCCCGGGATGGATGGAGGCCATCGCTCTTTAGCAGGTCAGGTCTCCCCAAGAAATGTTTCCAATTGTCTATAAACCCTATATTATGCTGAGGACACAACTTTGACATCCAGCCGTGAAGTAACACTTCTCTACTGTTAAGTTTCATCCCCCGGTAGGCGGGGAGGGGACCAGAGCATATTACATTGTCTGACATTGTTTTTGCAATTTCACACACCCCTTTTGTAAATTATTTTTGGTGATCTCCGACTGGCGGAGTGGTGTCATTCGTGCCAACATAGATAACAATCTTAGAAAAATTACACTTAGCATTAGCCAGCACTTTAAGTTTGGATCTAAGGTCAGATGCTCTGGCCCCCAGTATACATTTGACTATGGTGGCTGGTGTCTCTGTTTTTCCACGCTCTTGAGAATAGAATCACCAATAACCAGGGCACTTTTAACAGACGTCTTAGCTGGTATGCTGCTGAGGGAGGAGAATCTGTTAGAAATAATCACAGGAGCATGTGGTGTGTGTCGAATACGACTATGCCTCCTGACCCACTCAGATAGCCATGTGCATTACCCTTAACACTAGATGCATCTGAACCTGTGTCGAGCTAGCATTCAGATGTGTGCTTCTAGTTTTGCAACCTTCTCCACAAGCCTTACTACTTCATTACACATAGCTCATGTAAAACCCTCTTTGCTGACGGAAGAAGCTAAACTATACATGTGGCATGAAATGCATGTTACAATAACAATCGGAGTCTTACTGCTTTCATGCTGGGCAGTGGAGTCTCCATTTTCCAGAACACAGTCCGTGAAGCTGCATTGCGTGGGAGACGAGGTTCTTGCGTGCTCCGTTCGCTTGCGGTGGTCTGGGCCCAGGGTGATGTTAGGCACGCTGTGCAGCAGCACATTGGATTTACAATACCCGGGCAGCAACTCCTTCACAGCTTCCCGCTCTTGTGAGCACAGGATCAGCAAGGAAAGGCAGGGTCACACTAAATGGAGTGTAAACAAATGCTAATATTAGCCAAACACTGTTTGATGATGCCAGCAGGCTATATGCTTAGACCGGGTATTACTAGTAATAGATCGTTTTGCTTAGTAATATTATTCGATAATGTCAAGGTAAAGTATTCCTGAGTTAAACTAATAAGTTAAATTAAATAGACAGGAACAAGATGGTAAAAAGAGGATTTAGATCATAAACTCAACAGATAAACTCGACAGAGCCTACAAGGTTAGCTCATGCAGCAGCGTTGAACTGGAACTGGAAGTCTTTTCTAAGAAAAGCGAAAGCTGAACTCCATAATTAAGTGTGACGCAATTTCAATAAAGTCTCTTCTGATAATGCTCAGTCGTCCCCACATTTTTGTCCATATAGTCTATATGCATATAAAAAAGTTCAGTGTTGCTTGTGGCATGCTGAGCCCTTAACAGAGCTACAACTCTTGTTCAACCTTTATGGGTGAAATATAAGCCTTCATAATATATACTGTAGGTTTTTTCTGAGACCTGTAGGTATTTTTGTCAGCAGTTGTGTTTTACTGTATTTAATAGTAGTACATCTTGAACTTGAATCTAATAATTCACAAAAGATCTCTCACTTCCGCTCACTCCGCATGCTAACCTGCTCTAACACCAGGAGGATGAGGAGGGCAGCTGGGCCCAGGTCTGAACCTTTTCACCACATGCACACACATGAACATTTTCTCAACAATCTCTTTTTCTTTAGTAAACATAACTTTTCTTCTTGTTTATTTGATGTTTGATAATGTTATTTGCTGCACTATTTTTTTAACTATATCTGATTTGGGATTTTTTTATCACACTAACTGACATTGTTTGTGTTCATTACATGTAGATTTAGTCAATCAGTGAGAAAATGAAAAATTTCATGCAATTGAATCATACAAGAGCCAGAGTAATATCCATATTCTAATAATATTCATACTGGATGAGCGTTCATGAGCCCTACTGCTTTTATGATCAAGCAATATAATTCCCCTGGTTTTCACTTGTAATCCCACCAAAAACCTACTTTGTTGCCCTGAAGTGTCTGGTCTAGCACAGCTTTTCCAAATGTGAAACTCTTATATTTCTGATTCATGTTGGGTATCCAGCTGTATGAGGCCACATCTGCTTCATGTGCATATGTATGTTGTGTTTGTGCTCAGACTCTAGCCTATGGTGACATGAACCACGAGTGGATCGGTAATGACTGGCTGCCGAGTCTCGGGTTGCCTCAGTACCGCAGTTACTTCATGGAGTCACTGGTAGATGCCCGTATGCTGGATCATCTGACCAAGAAAGACCTCCGTGGTCAGCTTAAAATGGTAGACAGTTTACACAGGTCAGTCATGTTCAACAGTGCCAATATATGGTCTTGGAAATAGTTGAATGAGCAAAAAAAAAACGATTTAATTTCTGTCGCGCTGCTCTCCAGCAGCTCTGCAGAGGAACATTATGCAGAAATACTTTAATCTTAAAGCCCATGTAGGCAAACTAACAGTGATTGTGACGATCAACAGGAAAATCCATATAGTGTTTGAGTCTTAAAGTGTAAGTGTATAAAGCCAAAGATGTAAAATGCAAAAAATCTTTACCTAAATCTACTTTTATGTTCCTGGGCTATCATGGACCCTCTGTAAGCTGAAGCTCTTGTATATGTGTGATGTTTTTCCCTATAGGAACAGCTTTCAGTGTGGTGTCATGTGCTTAAGAAGACTGAACTACGACAGGAAGGAACTTGAATATAGGCGTGATGAGTCACAGATTGAAGTCAAAGGTGAGCATGTCGTCATAATTGTTTAGGAATATTCTGATAATGATTTATATTCTGGGCATTATATAAAAGGTTTCTGAGGGTCCTAAAACACCTTACTGTTTTTAGTTTTAATGCTTTTTAGGGTAAACTGAAATTATGACATGATTTCAGACATGATTCGGTGTGCGAAAGGGAGTTTCATTAGATTTGTAGTAGGAGCAGTGGCGGCTGGTGCTAAAAAAAATTTGGGGGGCACAAACAAACTCAAAATCAAACTTTTACTGTAGTAATGTGGAACTGTAAATAGCCATTTATCAGGTGATGAATATAATTAGTGCTTAGCTAAAATGCTGAAAATTTTACAGTTGAAGTCAACTGTTAAGGGACATGTTCGGTGTTTTGCACTGGAGGCCCTGTTTTCATGTTGTTTGTGGTGAAGTGGAGCGGTTTTGACTGAAGTTTCGAGATGTGCGGCTGCCCTGAGAGTTTTCGGATGTTTGTGTTTCGCCTCACACCTCTACAGTGGGTTTGGTGGTGCACTGGAACAATCATTCCTGGGGTGCATTGAACTTTCGTTTGCAGGGAGGTGGGGCTCGCCGAGTGGTCGGGGGTGTTCACTGGTGTGCTCGCACAAAAATCGCTGCAAAAGATGCTTTCCAACAGCTGTTTTAGCATTCGTTGTTAACTTGTGGACCTTTTTTCCAAACGCCTCACACGCGTACATTCTTCTGCTTAGAGCTTGAATAATAGACACTCCAGCCCAGGTGGTGGCGCTAATCCGCCATTGCCAATTGCAAGAATAGAAACAAAGTTCCCGGCGCGGAGTAATACCGTACCTCACAGCACATCTAATACAAGTCAATGGAGTTGGCAAAAACTACGATAAAACCTGTTGGAGTTGCGTATTTTGCGGCGATTTTTGTGTGGGCGTGCCGGTGAGCGCCCCTGGCCACTCGGTGGGTTTCACGTCTTTGTGGGCGAGGGTTTGATGCGTTTTGGGAGGGATTGTTCCGGTGCACCATTGGACCCATTGTAAAGGTGGGAGGTAAAACACAAACACCTGAAAATTCTCGGGCCAGCCGCATATGTCCAAATTTCAGTCAAAACCGTTCTATTTCATCATGAACGGTCTGGGAGCAGGGCTTTGAGTGTAAAATACCGAACTTGTCCTTTAAAGCACAAAATAAATGTACTATAAATCTGTAATGAAATAATCAAGGTAATCATTCACACACACACACACCAGGCGAAATACTTTTTCAATCTCCGTCTTTTTTGATGAACAGCATTGTAAAGAGTCCGTCACAGTCAGTTATTACTATCCGCCATTTCATGTTTTAATTGTTTTCGTTCACGTGTCCATTTCTAATCATACACTTACAAGACGAGCAAACAAGTCAAAATGTGTTTATTTGTGAGGAAAACAGAGAAACGGAGACCGTGCATCCCTTTACATGTTCAACATCACATGAAGCAGATGAATGAATGTTTTTTTCTCACAGTGACAGCGGAGACGATAAAACACACAAGCTTTGTGCTGAACAGGCAAATATGAACAAATCAAATAAAAATTACTACTGCGATTAAAATATCAATAAACGTGTAAAAATCTGAATTTAACTTAACTCATTTGAAATCATCTTGTGTAATAAACGCATGAAGGCAGATTAATGCAGACTCTTGTCATTATATTTTTTGTCTTTACCTTAGACTGGTGTCTTGTTGCAGCGCTCCTGTAGTGTTTAACTTCAGCAGCCATGCGCAGACCAATCAGTGTATGACATCAAAATATCACGAGAATGTGTAAAAACCAGGGCCTCATTTGAGCAACACACTACCACCAACTTGACAAGACTTAGGAATTACATTTAGTCAAGTTGTATGGGCAATCTGCCAAAATGGTGTTCAGAATTTTACTTTTCCTGCTTAAAAGCTTTTCCGTCAAAGACTTTTCGGTTAATGCGACCGAACAACACACACAAAAAGAGACACTAAAGTTGCCTAAGCACAGGCTCGTACTTTTCGATTTGCTTTAATAGCAATAGCACACGCACATTTTTTTCCCTCACAACAGACTAACTTCAAGAACCGTACAGAATGAGCTGTTGGACTTTAAGTTCTCTTAAACACAGTGGTTTTCTCGTGGGTGCTTTTTAAAACTCTATGGGGTTGTTACCCGGACAGGGATTAGCTTAAGACAGGACTAGGCCTTAGTTTAATTATGAAATATAACTAGTTTTACCAAACGTACCTTACTAAAAACATTACTAGTGTGCATTTTGAGGCAAAACAAAGGGCATTGATGTATTTTAAGTATTTTTAAGAATTTTTAATGTCAGTGCAAGTTGTTTTCAGTTTGGACAGCTCTTACATTTATTTTAGTCTAGGACTAGTCTAATCCCGGTCCGGGAAAACGCCCCAAAACAACAAAACTCTAACAACAAAGTTGACCAAGCCACGGAATATACCGGATTATATGAGATCTCGCTCTCATTATCCACACAACAGCAGCTCAAAGGCCCCACAAAATTTTGTGCAGTCTATCATGCATTCAGACTTTAAAACGGCAAACAGGGAAAAAAAACTCAGGACTTACATGATATCCAGCCAGCCAACTCTGTTTGCCATGAGAAGTGGTGGAGTACACAGACTGCAATTATTTGCCTCCGCTGGTCGATCTGGTCCAAGCTTCTTAATCCTTTATTTATTCATCAATTAAATACATTGTAAAGGGTATTTTGTAAGGATAAAATCATATTTTCCTTCATCTCAAAATATTTCACTTGCTTTCACTGATCAGTACTGTACCTAACACACTAATCTGCAACGCGGTTATGTGACTCTGAGAACGATTCAATCACATAAGCTCAAAGACATAAAAAACTATATTGATTCGCGTACAACATAAGTAGGAGGGTTTGGGGCACACAGTCCTGCGCCCCAGGGCGGATCCGAAACCAGCCAATTAGAGCTCAGCCTCAAGTCACATGTTTTTACCCTTTTTTTCTGACCTACATAGACACTCATTAGGATTGCACCCCAGACACACAAACATGACACACACTAACAAACTCAATTTTGATTTTAATTTTTTTTTATATATAAATTATAACTTGACTAACAGTGAAATAGTACAGCTAAATGATTTTATTTT